>NW_008599493.1:143985-146112 GCF_000691845.1 Merops nubicus
ATGGGGTTACTGGGGATACATGGGTGCAGAGCCCGGGATGGAGCCAGAGCTGCAGTGCATGAAGTGTCCTGTGCAGGACTGCACTGTGCTGTGCTGAGCAGTGTGCTGGGACACTGCCATGAGGTGCTCTGTACTGTGCCATGGATTGTGCTGAACTGTTCTGCGTTACCAGGAGGCGCCAGCAACTGCCCAGCTATTGTTAAGGAAGATGGATATCTTGATGCTGATGAAGAAACCACGGACTAAGGTGACCTTTGCTCATTATAATATCATTATAATGTGAAAACACACCTCCTGGCCAAAAGCTACCCACCTCTAAGGCAGACCACGCCTCGGACACTCCTCTTTGAGCATGCGTGGTAGCCTCGCAAAAGATGGTGAAGATTGACAGAAGAAAGGCGGAGACTGGCAGGAGTTCATGGGACAGAGGAGGAGCAAAGTGCATCACCTGGCATAAAAGATGGATCCTTAGCAACCCAACTTTGGAAGCTTCCCCAACATGGAAGCTTTCCCCACCAGGGAAGCTTTCCCCACCGAGGATCACGACGATCAGAAGGACCAGCGGGACACCGCAAGGACCTGGGACCATAGGGACGCCTTGGACCCGTGGTGGCAGCTATTACTCTCTTTCCCCTCCTTACTTTACCTTTCCTGTCACACCTTTACCTGTCGTGCGCCGCTTTACGGGCACACAATAAAGTTTATTGAAGCAACAACTCCCTTTGAAATTTTCTTTTGCACTCTGAGATCGCGGTACACGAAGCGTCACACGTCCGCCGAGGTGAGCGGACCGTGACACTGCAGAACAGGAGAGTGCACAAAGAATTGAGACACGCAAGAGGAAAGCTGCTTGCTAGTACACTGATACAGATTATAGAAACTATTTCAAACACTTTTGCACAGGAAAATTAGTGAGCACCTTCCCTTTTATTTGTCATGATTTCTCCACTACTGAAATTTCTGCCTTTAAGTCATCTCTTGGAGTTAAAGCAAAACAGGACACTTGATGGGATAATCCATCCAAAAATTACCTTGCCAGAGTATGATTCTTCCACTAGTACAGATACACACACTGTTACAGCTTCCAGGACTGTTTGGCTGGCTCTTATAAAAAATGCTAACTTCAGGAGTGTAACCACTCACATGTGAAAGGCAGCCTAGTCAGAACTTCTGACTGTTTTTAATGCTTTCTCCATGATTTCTAGAGGAATACCGGCATTTTAATTGAAAA
Organism: Merops nubicus; assembly: GCF_000691845.1. NCBI lineage: Eukaryota > Metazoa > Chordata > Aves > Coraciiformes > Meropidae > Merops > Merops nubicus. The sequence continues at coordinate 145,217 of NW_008599493.1, forward strand.
TGTGATTTTAAGGGATGGACTACAAATCAGTCAAAGAAGCTACAATCAATCAACTTAAAGATTAAAGCCCTAAGTATGATCTTCTAGTGTTGTAACAGAGTAGTAAACTTAGTGACAAGTAACAGGAATTAAAAAATTCCATATTAATTTAAGTAATTAACAACTATGCTGGTGACCGCTAAATTTCAGGCTTTTCCTAGCAAATCAAAGCAATCTGAATTGTGAAAATCAGCCAACTTAAATGCCTTGAACATATTTTTTTCCTTTTTTTTTTTTTTTCATATTTAAATGAAGACTCCACTACTTCCTTTTTGCTGAGAAGGTAAGATATGTTCCTGTTTGGCTGAGTGTGAATAAAAATCATTTTTTAAGACAAAAAGGGACAACACATTACCCTAGAAAGTGAAGATATCTTTTGATTACTATTCTGGTTCCAGAAATATTTCAGATTTAAAATGAGATTAAACATTTTACATAAAGAGAGCACTGGTGCTCCTATAAGCTCTGTGTAAGCTTTTCACATACAAAGCAACAGGGAAGCTCAACACAGTTGCAGCAAGGAATTTTTCATTTCCAGGGTAGCAAAAAGAAAGATAACAGTAATTGACTATCTGGTTCTCGAAGAGTAAAACAAATGTTTTAATATCAGAAAATAGATTTCTCATCCTCAGATTTGAATGTATTAAATTCTAGCTGTTTACACTGCAATCAGCATTTCATAGTCTACATTCACCAATTTCTTTTAATGAATGCTTATTCAATAAATGTTTCATTCATGTACTCTCCTCCTACACTTTGCTGTTCATTTTTTGAGCAGTTGCCATGCAGAAATTAACAGTAAATATTATATTAGTTTATGACCCAGCTGTGGACAAATCAAGCCAGAACACACTCTT
>NW_008599493.1:146122-161913 GCF_000691845.1 Merops nubicus
CCTTAATTTTAGTCAAAATTTAAAAAAAAAAAAAAAAAATCCAACCACAGAAATACAAATTCAAGAAGATACATAGGTCTGACATAGGTTATTCTTCTCTGTGGAAGTGAAAATATCACCAGAATACATAGAATCTTTGTCTTTAGCTTGATGATGTATGTCAAAAAATAGTTGAGAAAGGTTACAGAGAATTGAGATAAATTCATTGCAGCAGAACTCCATTTTAGAGGGCTTTAGCATCATAGAGAGGAATAGATATAGAAACGAAACAAAAGATTCTGAAGCAAAAAGAACACGCAGATATTTTTTTGTAGGAGAAAAACAGCTTTCTAAAACATCTAAACAAATACTTCCCTAAAATCAAGCAAAGCCTAGCTGAAGTTGCTTATGACCTGGTACAATACTTGATACCACTGAAACAAAACCACTAGCAATACTATCATATCACTCAACAAGTATGATGAAAAATTAACTGCAAAATAAAGGAGAAGATATTTTAAGAAAAAGTGATGATGAAACCTAGGTGTTGGGGTTCCCCCCCTGCCCTGAAAACAAACATTCTGTAAACAGGGAACACTATTGTAATGAGCTAGCACGAACTATGGCACTAAAAGTGAAAGAAATACTTGGAAAGATTATGTAAAACAGATTTATGTTTTTCTTTGTCTCAGCTACAGTGAAACAAGGCAAAGAAGTCCCTTGGTTTAACAAATATGAGATTTAATCGTGTAGTTTCTATGGGTCCAATCATGTGTCCGTCACTAGAAATGTATGTTTTTCAGTTGGAAATAAAATTTACCAAAGTATTTATGCAATAGATTACATAGTTATTAAGAGATGTGTATTATAACAAACAAGAAAAATATTTGTGACTAAAAAAATTTCCTTGTTTACTACATAAGATAGTATATCCTCTTATGTTCAGAGGATAATTACAATCAAATTGAAATAGTAACTGAAATTTTTAGTCTTTTTAATTCAAAATATTTTAACTCAAAATTTAATTTTTGTGTCAATTCATATTCATAGATAACCACCTATTCTATTTACAAAACCTCAAATCAATTGTAATTAGGATGAAATCAAGATGGAATTAACTACATTCAAACAACAAATCTCTCAAAAAAGGGTAGCAATTTTATTTACTGTTATTATACAGTCAAAACTTTGTATTAGAAAAGTCAAAAATGCTTTAATCTTTAAAGAAAAATAAAATGTCCTTGGAAATCAAACACACCTAAAGACATCAGTCACTACCCTGAGAAAGCACTGCAACCTTGGCACTTGCACCCAAGAGATTGCTGTCAGTGTGCAGTCTGATGTCACCACAGAATTACAGTTTACTGTACATTATCAATGCCTGTTATGTCCTCTGAGAAAGCTCTGCTGGCTGAACTTTCCAGTTTACTCCCAAAGGCAGAAGAACAAAGCTTCCAAAACTACATAGCACATTTAAAAAAAAAAAATTCTATAGAGACAAGATTGCATTTATTAACAAAGTTATCTTGTATTACAGATTAGAGTGAATACTAAGCAAAGTTCCTTCAAGTACCATTAATAGGCAAAAAAAAAACAATCTGCTAAGAAATACATCAAAATTATGTGCAACACATTTAATACAAAACAGGTATAAAACCAAAACTGCCCAAAAGTAATTCAGACTTCAGAGTTAAAAAATAAATAAATATCCTTCTATAAGGACTAAATAATGTATCAACCACATTTCACCTAGACAATGTGAAATGGTTTCATTATTGCCAAACTTTCATTTGCCACCAAGCTTCCTCCCCCAAAAAAACCCCACACTTTACCCATCCAATCCAGTAAACAGTGACAAATTTCATATATATATATATGTAAAAAAATTGAGTTTAAAGTTCTTTGTTCAAGTCTGAAAATTATGTCTTTTTGGACAAATTACTGTTGCCATCAGAATCTGTAAATATACTCATAATTAAGTTCTACCTTTCCTTCCTATTTCCCAAAGTAAGTAACAGAATGGATGTGGGTGCAGAGGAGGTGCAGGAAAGGTAAAGAAAAAAAAAAAGGCAAAAAAAGTGGGAGTGTTATTGGTACATGATAATTAAAATTCCATCCACTCAGCAAGTCTGGCTTTGCCTACAAGCAACAACACAAACTTTGAGACAGACTTTAGAGTCAATTAAGGCCTAAGTAATTAGCTTTCTACAAAACATTTACTTTTCTCACTTGCTTCTTTTACTATATATTTTTGCATTCCTCTTTCTGTGGATATCACTGGGCTTTCTTAAGCTTTGAATCTTGATTTTGTATTAGACAGTTGTAGGATGAATACTTGTAAGAATGATGTCAATTCACAACTCAACCACCTCTTCAGATCAAAAACTGAAAACATTAGGCACCTCCTATTCTTTTGTACAGAAAAAAAGCTACAAAAGACCGATTCAATTTGTCACCTGTCTTTCTCCTTCCTTGAGAAAAGCTTTACTCCTGTAAGGTACATACAAAAAAACCCACACTTTGGTATGCTTCCTAAACTCTTTTATTAGACAAAAATATCCATCATTTGTCAGAAGTGTCATCTCTTCTCCTTTAATGGATAAACGAGAAAGAGTTCCTACTCAGTTTGTAAAAAAAAAAAACAAAAAAAAACCACACTAGGCAAAAGAATTTTTCTGATACAAATTTTTAAAAATTCCAAGTTCCCAGGATATTTTTTTATAGTATTCCAAACACTTTATTTTTTCCTACAAACAAAAAAAAGAAAACAACAATATGTATTTGTGCTATTAGCAGAACAGAATCTGGAGGGGAAATGAAACACTACGGTAGCAAAATCTGGCAACTGTCGATTGATCTTTCTGCCTGAAAAATAATCCCAGATGTCTGGATAGACATTATTTAATGAATAGACAATATTATTTCCTTTGATTTGTCCTAACTTTGTTGCCATTTGTTAGAGTAAGACAACTCTCTGGTAAAGAAGAAGGAAGGAAGGAAAGGAGGAACTGGAGAGGATGAAAGAAAATAGGTAAGCTGGAGGATAGAGGAATATTATTCACTGTAACTGCCACTTAGTTTACCACAATCAAACATCCTACAATTTAGCAGTTTACTGTAACTTTAATATAAATAGATCAAAATAGTCCAGCTGTGTTCCATATTAAGTCCATTATGTAACTGTACAGCATTTTCTACCTTCATATTTTGATAACTGTGAAAGTACAATAGATATGTGAAAAACAGTACATGAGTCCAGCTTCAAAGAAGGTATTAGGAATTTTCCTGTGGACTTTAGTGGAATGAGAATTTTGTCCATATACTTGTTCATTTTTCCTGAAATCCTGGCACATGACATTAGGAGGATGAATAACAAAATAAGTATTAGCTGCTACTATCACATCAGTACAGACATATCCTTGGCAATTTCTGAGCTAGTGAAGCATAGGCATTGTTAGAATATGCTGAAGTTTAAACTGTTTTGGTTTTTGTTCTTTTTGTTTGTTTTTTGTTGTTGTTTGTTTGTTTTTGTTTGTTTTTGTTGTTGTTGTGGTTTTGTTTTGTTGTTTAGTTTTGTTTTGGGGTTTTTTTTGTTTGTTTTTGTTTTGTTTGTTTGTTTGTTTTGTTTTTGTTTTGTTTTGTTTTGGTTTTGGTATTTTTTTGGTTTTTTTTTTGTTTCCCAGTGCACACTACCAAACACCTGAGCAACTGAACTGGAGTACAAGTTTTAGACTTCTCAGAGAACTTCCTCATATAAGAGTAAGCTAATAATTAAACCGCTTTTGTACAATTGTCTGATTATTCTATAATTATTCATGTTCTGGTTTTATCTATGATTCTAGAAGACAACCATATTCAGTGACAGAAACTGCAGGAGCAAAGTCCTAACTGGAGTTCTATATGGTTGATTCATCAAGCAATAATACCAGACAGAGTTATCCAGAAACATCAAGTTAGCAATTCTCAAGAATTATTGCACTCACTGATTTATTGAGTATTCTATGCAGCACTGTTGTAAACTTTTTTTGAAGCTATATAAGTAACTTCCTTATATTTAAGTACAGGATTATGCAAAAGTGTCACTAGCTTTTCATTTCAAGCCCTCAGATCTTCCTCCTGATCTTGGCCAACAAAGCTGCATGGTATCAGAGAAAAGGCACTGGATAACTCCACTGCTAAACAGGTGCACAATAATAAATTGCAGGAGGCAGCAGAAGAAAACCGATTTCTGATGGCAGCACATACAGTGGTAGTTTTTCATAGGAACCACTCCAGTTGGCCTTATGCAAGGGCCACTCAGTGCTCATTCATTATATGCTCATGAAGTATGTAACTTGTTACTGACTAAAGGGTCTCAGAGGCAGAATTTATGAACAGGCTGGTGGTGAAAGCATATGGCATGATTTTACTAGTTTTGACTGCCTGCAGAAACTGTTGACATCTTTTCAGAATAATTACAATTCATATAAAACTGTATATCACAGGTTTAGTTTAAGCATATATATATATGCACACAAGCATACATATACATATATATATATAACATACATACCTACATATATAACAGCACAGATATACAAGCACAAGTGTAATGCATTACAGGAACTTTGTATAGTCAGTATGCCATTAGGTAGTGTAGTCATAACTCACTTTTTTTACTAGACCAGCTGAAATTGCCCTACTAGGCAGCAAGATTAACATGGCTAGTATATATTTAAACACACCACTTGGCACCATTTAGTCCAGGTTTACATCCTGAAGTATGCAAAATGCACCTATAAAATTATTAGTACATTTCAAATTTAGGTTGCCAAAGGAAAAGTCTGCTCTGACAATAAGTAGCAGTAGACTGATCTTCATATTAATACAGAGTTCATTTTAGGGTATTCTAGTTATTCTAGCCTCTTCTAGGAGGAAATCCAGGCACCTTTACCAAAATTCCTCCAAAGTTCACGTAAGCAGACAATGTCAATTCACACCACACCAAGCACAGCATTCACCACGCTAGACTGCCAACGCAGCAGGACCTTAGACTAGGCTTGGACAACCTATCAAGCTCAGAGCTGAGTATGAAATTTCATTTCTAATAAGGGGAATCCCACCAGTTCTTAGGCAGTTTGTTCTCACTCACCTTGCATCCAGAAAGAATTTCCTCTGAAGCACCAGCTGCCTGCTGCCTTGTACTGTCACTGTGCATCATCACACAGAAAGTGTCTCCATTTTCTTTATCATTACCTTTTAGGTATTGGAAAACTGTGTCTAGCCCACCTTTGTTGGAATATTCTTCTGCTGACCACTTGCCCAGCTAGGAAGGATATTATCATTAATGGGCAACACAAGAGCCAGATCCCTCCCTCTGGTCTTAGATCACATGCAAGAGATCCAAAGTGGCCCATCACTGGAGGAATGAATAGACCCATGTATTCACTCACAACACATAACACAGCAATGAAGGAAGAAAGCCAATTCCAAACCAGGCTATGGGGCAAGGAAGGACCCAGGCAATCAGTCCAGTCACAATCATACAGTAATTGCCAGGAAAAAGCCTCACAATTACCTTACTGCCTCAATCTTGTCCCGTCATTACTGGGAACCCTACTTGCTGTGAAGACTCAGGGAGCCATTTCAACAACCAGAATTCCCACACAGCACATACACTGCACAAGCAGCCCTCACAACTGCACTACCACCCAAGTCAGCTCTTACAGAGGTGGCCTCTTGCCCTACCTCCAAGTTAATGTGGAAGGAGGGGGCACCTGGTGGTGATCTCCCAATCAGTTCCCACTTAAGGCTGGCCAGACCCTGGGTGAAAACCAGTCAGGAGGGGCTTTCTTGCCTGGTTGTGGACATCATCCCTATGCCAACCCTCATTCAGGGCTGGAGGTTTAACCCCAGCACTTCAAATATGAGCCTCTTTAGGCAGCGAAAAGAAAATTTGGCAATGCTTTCTTCAAATGTTGAGTTTTCAGCTCTTCTGAAACAACTTCATGCTCCAGCCTTGTCTCATTCTATGTGGTCCTAGTAAGATCCACTAAATTTTCAGCTAATTCCCCCCCCCCAAAGCCACTTTGAGCCTCAGTGGAGCCAGTGGTATCCAGCAAGGTTTTCCTTCTCCAGTTCTCCTGATCTTTTGACATCTCCAGGCTCCACAAAGACAAGGTGCTCCTCTAGTACATCTGTATTAGCAAGTTAGTACACATTTTTAGTACAAGTTTGTTTTGTTTTGGAGTTCTGCACAAAGAGGAATTTAGGTATACCGTCACGGAACCATGAAAGGTAACAAGAGAAACTGCAGTCCTGTCTTCGTTTGCCCCCAACCTGTAATTTCCTTGAGATGATCTGAGCTGTAGACCTCTGTGCTGAGTAGCATCACACCAGATGAGATAAGTATTTGCAATATACCAATGTACAGAGATAGTTTGAGTGGCTTGCATTCAAGCAGTAAAACTGTATGCACATACCAAAATCATTATGGATTCTGTTAATAACTTATGACATCCACAGTAAATTCTATAAGGATACTTGTACAAACCAACAAAACAGGTTGAAGCTTAAGTGCCATGTCATAATCCAGACCTAACATACACTACCTTTTCAGAAGGAAAAGCTGGCCATGTTTAGGGAAGCATAATTCCCAATAACCTAACTTTAAAGTGCAGAGTGCCAATTACATAATAGACACTAATAATATATGCTATTAATGATAACTACTAATATTACATATTATTATATTTAGGCACTTGATGAAAAGACATGGAACTGTTACTGTAAAATAATTTTTACATGCAATTGAAACAACAAATTTTCTTGCTCTAGATCCTCATGGCCTTGGTGTTAATTACTACAAATACTGTCATACTATGTACAAATTTATGTCAAAAGATGAACCAAATAATATAGTGCCAGATTTTATACACACACACACACACACACACACACACACTCCAGCTATTCCAAAGTAGGTGAGTACGAATACATCAGAATTTACCATAATTATAGATATGTGACGTGGATTCTAACCTATGACAGACTTGATGTTTGCCTCACATAATGTAAAATAATTGCACTTATGTTATCTGTTTATTAAATCTCACAACTATCCCATGACAAAGGCAGAAGTACTTTGGACCACTTTTGAAATGCTCCTTAAAAAGCCACCCTGCAGACTAAGCGAAGCAGGGAGCTTCGGTATCGTTAACATCCAGAGCACTTTGTAGCTGATCCTCTTATTGATTATAAGCAATAATCACTATCTTCAGTTCTCATTCATCACTTGTGGAACGCACATTAGCTTATAGTAAACTGGCTGGCACACTTCCGGTGGTAACATTTTAAGGCTCTCTGCGTTTCAGGATATCTTTTTTCCGCCCTTGACTAAACCCTTCTACAAAGAGTAATGTTCATGTAAGAGAAGTGCATAATCTGAAACACTAAGAAACAACCCTTCTCTAGACTTCCAAATTGGATTCTTTAAAATTCTCTTCCACTGTCCTTATGAATACTTTACAATTCTGGTTAAAGCATAGTAGTCCTCTCAAAAGCCTTCTTTAAAGACCTGCTCAATACACAAATGCAAGTTTCATTTTACTTTACATACATTCAGCTGTAGTAAGATGGATTTTATGAAGACTGCTCAATTATCTTAAAAGCACAGTTCGTCCATTATTGTTAGAAAGAGAAATAAACAGTACTTAGCATTTTTGTTATATCTTACAAGCTGAACCTCTTTCTTGTTTTGGTAATTACACAAAATCATCTTGCTTTATATTTGAAGCTTAAACACATACAAATGTCTAGGTTTTTATACCACAAAGAAATGCAGTACAATTAGCATTCCAATCTTTCGCCATACCACTACTCTCTCCAAATAACAAACAAAAGTAAGTTTTTAATGAACTAAAAAGTTCTGTAGTTTCAGGTTAAACGGTTGTGTAAAGAATGAGTCTAGGAGCTCTGAGAATAGTCATAAGAATATTAAATATGGAGAAATATACAGGAAAAGACAGCTCACCATTTAATTTACTCCATTCATCACTGGGATAACATTGACAACAACTATGTTCACACCATGAGAAAAATCGGTACACACACGTGCAGAAAGCCAAGGAGTTATTAAGACTTAAAGACTTCTAAGACTAATAAAAATATATTAGTGGTAACAGAACAAGCTGTCATATTAAATTGGGTAAGATGCTCTACTGTATGTGCCATGACTGAGAATTGACCAGAGATATATTTTCACCCCCACATATATCTTTTGAAAATATGGACGGCATTCATTACTCACTGTATTTTAGTAAGGGAGACACACATTAGCATCATGGAGTTTCAATTTCTGGGATAATATTGACAACAACTATGTTCACACCACGAGAAAAATCGGAACACACACATGCAGAAAGCCAAGGAGTTAAGACTTAAAGACTTCTAAGACTAATAAAAATATATTAGTGGTAACAGAACAAGCTGTCATATTAAATTGGGTAAGATGCTCTACTGTATGTGCCATGACTGAGAATTGACCGGAGATATATTTTCACCCCCACATATATCTTTTGAAAACACGGACGGCATTCATTACTCACTGTATTTTAGTAAGGGAGACACACATTAGCATCATGGAGTTTCAATTTACACTTTCTTTTCAGTATTTTCTGAACTTTGTTAATTACTTAGAGGCTTTCAATATCACTGTCGCTATAAAGGCTCCCAAATACAGTCTTTATTTCTTTCCCTTTTGTCAGCAGAGTGCTAAATATTATAATTTGACAATAAAACAGTACAGAAATCTTTCCCCAGTATTTCCCCTTATAAAATATAGTTGTTTGATCTACACAGTTATTTGAACTCTGGAATTCCATTCAACTTCTCTGCCGCAGTTCCCTGCTAGCCAAAATTATAACTGCGACATTAAATAAAAAGACATTATGATTTTCTAAAGCATATAAGAATATTGTGATAATAGAAAGGTGGCTTATATATTTCAGTAAACTTATTTCTAAAGCTATTCACTCTTCATGTACAATAGTTGACATTTGCTAACAATACCTAAATGCTGGATCTTTTACATCCAGTTCTGACATTGAATGCCTGTATGACTGTGACCTTAGTGATCAACAGCTTTAAAACTTTACTGAGTTGAGACTCGTACTCTAATTCCTGCTTTTAGGATTTAATCTGTTTATCCAATAACTTTGTAATGAAAAAAAAAAGCCAAAGCAATCTAGTGGCACACCCAAGACCTCCACTCATATTCACTCCAACTTGGAGTAATGCTCTTTGGTTATTTCTACTCTCTCAAAATTACTTGTTGCACAGTAATAAACTAACTGCTGCTTCTGTACAAAACAGGAGCTATTAACTGAAGTCCCTCCAAAAGATGGCAGACTGAAAGATTGGTGTTTCCACTGTCTACGCAACCACCCTAAGCTCTGAGAACTGCCTGCAATCACTATTACTGTCTTTTTAAAGAGAATAAACTCCTCTCATTTAGGTGATACTCCTGTAAAAAGAATGGATTTTTGGCTCCTGAATGAAGAGATTCCTCCAACGTACAGCCCTGAGTCAGTCTTTCAAGCCCTAGAGATGTGAGATTTCAGACAAACTACTATACACCTGACATTTTCTATTGACCAGTTTTCTGCAGCCTCTCAATAAGCACGTAGTCCTCTGACCATACCTCAAAAGGTGGACAGTTTCTCCATGAGGCACAGAGCACTGCAGTGCTCTAACTTGAATTCTGTGTGCTTAACCATACGTGGTATATTCAGAGAAACACAGACCATACACAGAAGTCAGTCAGTAAAAGATATTTATTACGAAAGGCCATCTTGAGCTCATTTGAACACTGACTTCAGCACAGTATCAGTAAGGAGAGCAAAGACAGACAGGAAGAAAAATATCTTGTAAATCAGTATCAGAAGTGACACTATAAAGGGATAAATGGTACCCAGTAAACGAGTGAAAGCCATTTAGATTGTAAAGCAGACTAAATTAGCTTCCCAAATTAACACAGTAACACCTTTACCGCAGTGCATAAAGTAAGCATCAATGACAGGCTGAGAGGACTACAGAGCCCCTCACTACCTGACAGCACTCAACCAGCTTTTTACAGGGGTGTCAAGAAATTCATTCACCACATTGCTGGACTTCCACCAACTGGCCTACCTAAGAAAATTCCTCACAATAAAGCACCTTTATATGATAATTGAGCTATGAGATAAGATATATGTCCATTACATAAAGTGATTATTGACTATGAGAAGCTTTCAATTTAGTATAAAATTACTTTGCAGAAGAGCTCTCCTGAGCCAGTGACAAAGGTTACATTTAGTTCTGTTAACACACAGTAAAAGAGAATGAGGCTTCCACTGGCCTCCTGTATATCAAATCATCAAACAATGGAAAGTAAATTAAGTAATGATAAAAGTCTTTCAATAGCTTTTCACATTCTATCCAAAATATAACTTTTTTTTAAAAGTGCACTGGATATAAAATTAGTTGAATCTGAAATACACTGACAGTATTACTTTTATCACCAGCTACACAAGTACTTTAAAGCATGAAGATTTAACTTTAGTGAAGATGTAAAATTCACTGAAATAATAAGAAATTAATATACTAATTTCTGCTAAGTTAACTGTAAAACTAAATAAGAAATAAAAGTATTTCAAATAGAAGTGCAAAAAAGAGAGATCCTCCACCAGTTTAAAAAATATTATTCGTTGTTTACTTCAGATTTTTACCAAATTTATTGGAGGAAATTAAAATATGGAGGATAAATGGGACAATAAAACAAATAGATAATTAAATCTAAAAACCAGGTTGCAAGGTACTTACCGCCTTGAAACTATAAAAATGTTTTGCATTTAAATGAAAACTGGACCGAGCAGGAGAAAAACACAGACACACTTCACAAAAACAGACAAGACCAAGGCATCAATGTCCTCTTATAAGAATAGTGAATTCTTCATCATTTAAGTATCTACGTAGTAACAAATGAAGAGTTCAGTTAAGGTGAGCAACCAAGCCCATCAATGCTTGCACTTTACCAGCTATTCTTGCATTTTAAGTTCTCTCATAGATTTTATAACTCTTTCTACATGCAAAGAATGGAGACATGACCCTTGAGTACTGAGAGGGTTATACTATGTACGCAATAGTGCACATCTTAGAACCACTTCTCAACAGAAAACTATAGTGTTACTATTTTCAAAGTTGCTCTGTATAGAAAGGGTCTTCAAGCAGGGAATGATTTTCACTTTTTCTGATTTGCCAGCTAGTTACTTTCAAAACATTTGCACTGTCTGTTTGCACATACAGAGCAAGTTATAATTTCTGCTTGGATAAGATAACACTCAAAGGCAGAAATAATTATGAAGGACCTTAAATTAAAATTTACTTATATGTGTGGTAAGAAATATGTGTGGAAAGAAACCACACGATAATCTCAATTTGTAACAGCAAAACCATGGGTACTATCAAAAGAGGTGAGAATGAACAGATGTAAAACAATACAAGTATTAGCATCATGCCATTTTTGCCAAACACTCAATTTTCCAGACCTCCGAAAATGATGCATTTTTAGACTGATATTAGAGCTACAGCATTGAAAGTTATTCTATGCACACTATCATTGCCATGTTTTTAATTCTAGATTGAATGTGCATGAATATTGACAAGATTGGGTCCAAGGTTATCTTTAACCAGCTTGATACAAGTGATATCAAATAAACAGTTAGAACTGAAGAATGTCCAATTTGTAAATGACAACATAAAATCAGAAATAGCAGATCTTTGTTTCAAAAGCATAGAGTGCTTTTTGTGTGAAACTGATACATTGAGCAGTTGCTAATCTTTAAATTAATACAATTCTTTCAACTCAAAGTTGAATATGCAAAAAAGATTAAACTTTCCTGTAAACTTTTGTAAACTGTAATGCAGATTTAATAAGAAAGCATTAAATCTCCAGCAATTTTCCACTTACAGAACATCTTTAAATCTTTTAATTTATTTACATTTGAATACGTTCAAAGACAATAGGAAGCTCACAAGATTAAAATAACCAAGAAAAAGTACTGGTTCAGCAGAAAATTAAAACCGTAGCTTCCAGCAGTTCAGCATTCAGCATCTTTATAGTGGATTTCAGGTCCAATACAACAATTTTTTAAAGAGAGGCAAACGGGCTTTTTTGTTGCCTACGTTTGTTTCGGTTTAATTATGAGATGCTATTGAAGGATTACACATCTGGGGTAAATGTGGTGTTTCTTATAACTCCAGATTATTTCATGAAGAAAGACCCTGAGAAAGAAATTGGAAAGAGAAAGGCATGTGATAATTATGTCATATATGAAGAAAAGGATGTTTTTAACAGAGTTTTTCACCAGGAGGCATAGCCAGAGTACAAAGTATGTGTTGTACACACTGACAACCCTCAAATCATGTCAACCCTCAAGTTATCAATGCGTTAAAACTAATTTATCATAAAAAGCTACTTGTGTTTAGCCATTTTCACAGCAGTGACAATAAAATATTAAATAAAGAGGGCTTATCACTGCAATATTAACAATAAGCAGTATATTGGGCAGCATTTGTCAGAGTTCTGAAGAGCAGAGTGCAAGCTGCAGTAGCAAAATCACAGGAAGCAAAGTATGTACAATTTTTATTTTGCAGAGTGTCACAAAGAGTCCTTGAATTTCTCAGCAAAATAAAATTGTTATATTGGATTACAGACTGTTTCTTTTTTTTTTTTTCAAGGAACTGCAGGTATAATACAATGTATTATTTCTGCACATTACACAGCATAATATCTTTCAACATTTAAAAGACAGTTAATGGAGAATTTAGCCAGACAGGTTTGGTATTGTTCTTTGAAGACAGCATGAAGTACTGCCATCACTAAATAACGAAAGCCTTTGTTTTGTAAAAATAAAGTTCATGATAGCAGTTTGAATGCATGATTCCTAAAATATCTTGCTTATGACATGCATTTTTCTCTCCATGAAGCAATATTTCTACTGTGGTTATTGAGGGCATTTAAACAAAAAATTTCCTACTGACATTCAAACTTCTGTTGTGGATCCCCTCAGAGTCCAGACTCAGCAGGTTTTAAACACGTGAAGATACTCATTCATCACCCTGGACTACTGAAGGAGTGTTAGGGAAATGTAGGATAACTTCACGAGTGTTTCTTGTTTTACTAGGGATGAAATCACTGGCAGCTCAGTGTGCAAGATTATTTTCTATAGTTTATGTTTTACTGCATGTTTTGTCAGTATTGATATTTTGCAAACATGATAGGCATTTCAAAAATGCTGTCGTGTAGTAAGCAAGGGTATCATCACGACAGTGAAGAAATAGAAACAAAGTAGTCACTGAAATGTATATTGACATTAAACTTAGAAGTGGCCTCACAAAAATAAGATTGAGAAGGACTGGAACAGTGATGTGAGAGAAACTTATAACCTATGTACCCAGTTTGCATCTTTTCCCTGGCTAAGTTGACAAGTTTTTCATGCAGCTAACACTTCTCTTTCACTGGCTTCAAACTGGCTTTCACAAAAACCACGAGCAATATCCTTCTTGAGTTATTCTGAGCAAGTGTGACCGCTGAGTACAACTCTTACGTGGATCATAATCAGTGCACTAATGAAATAACAATTTTGGGCAATAGACCACAATTTAAATCGTAAAAATACTATCTAGTGACCAAATCTTTTTTCTCATGCTTTCCTTTTTCTATGAGGAATGTAAGAAGGGCTGATAACACAGATTTCACAGATCTTTTTCTGGGCTTACAGGTTATTCAGAGAAAGGATTGTCTGAGACATAGATTTGGCTCCCAAAATATCAACTTAGGAGCATCTCTAAGGTGAAGGGCAATGAGACAGTCAGACAAAGACTCAGAGAAAAGTATAGCCACTCACAAAGCTCAGGATACAGCAGACAGGGCTGACCACCATGAATTCAATGACAAGTTGTAAATGCGGATAACTACGACAACAGCAGAAATAAAGTCACACCTGAGAAACAGATGAGATCAGAACAGAAGATCAAGAGGGAAGACTTGTTGGGTAGGTGGAGAAAGTCATTGTAGTTGAGTACACAAAAGCAGCAATAGAAAATTTCCTTTAGCAAGGAATTATTTAAAATAGATAGCTGCATACTTTTTATGCTATAATGAGTTATTAATACATAAATAACAAATAGAACCATGAGTATGCAATCTGAAAACCATTTAATTCCCCATACGGAGTGTTCTGTCCCGGTTAGAAGGCAGAACTGTGTCCCACCTCGCTTATCCCTCATAGACAGAATGACACGGGGTGAGTGAAAAACTAGCTAACTGATTTTTCTATTACTTTAACTATATTTTCTGAAGTTCTAAATATGAACAAATATTTTCCCATGTTTTATTAGATGCGCTGCATATGCAAGTGCATACATCCTGACAAGATGGTGGAATCTGACACCCATTACATGGGTAAAACAGAATCAGAATCTGTACTCTTTAAATGCACATGCCATCTAGCACAAGAGATTCCTGTCCTGCTCTCTAACTAGGTCTCTAGATGTTACGGCAGAACACAAAATATTAACGATACTAATGAAACTATCACAAAACCTTCTGATGACAGAGTATAGATGATACCAAGCATGAGCCAGAAGTTCTACAAAACTTTCTTCTGGTAGCAAGACTGGCTGAAGCAGATCTCACCTCCTCTTCACTCCCAAAAGGGAATCCTGCCCTTACTTTGCACCCTCATTTGCACAAAAAAAAAAATTATCTGGGGGCATTGGGGTGATTCAGTATGGTTAAAAAATCTTGCCTTTTTCTTTTTTATTTGCCACAGATTTACTCACTTTAGATTGGCTCTGTGTGTAGTCCTCTAAATAATTCAAGTGAGAAGGTTGTTAACAGAGTAGAAATGAATAGCCAAAGAGCTGGAACAATTTAACATTCTCATCAAGAAAAATATGTACGGAATGAAGGCTTCAAATGTTTTTGAAAATCAGCTGCAGATATTCAGTCAGGAAATGAAAAGATTCTGTGTGAAAGCTTTATAATGAGGTAAAAAAAGAAAGCTTCAGAGAAAATACCAGTTTTCCTTTCTCTAATAAAGTTTCTCATTCACTGACTGAAGATAGTGACTCTCCCTGCGATTCTTTACCATTATGACAACTAGCAGCTGAACCAGAAATTGACAGAATCCTTCACCGTATTACTCTACATGACACTAGTAGCAGTGTGAAATTGAGTGTTATCACAGCCCCAGTCAATTCTACTGGTTCAAGGAGTTTTCAGTTTAGGCCAATTTTACCTTCAGATCCTCATGCTTTTCAATCACAGAAGAAAACAAAGAGAGGGAAAAAGATAGTAGGATGGAAGTCTATAAAAATGAAACAAGAGCAGAAAATTTTAGAAACTGCCAAAAGCTCTTCCTGTCCTCTAAGAACATGAGTCCATGCAGCACACAGTAAACTCCATGTATGCAAACAGTAGTACTCCCTCACCTGGCTTAAACCTGAAGAATCTATGCACTGTTTGAAATTAATTCACTCCACATCCTCTACAGCATACCACAAGCTCTTCAAGAGACAAGCTTCTTACCCAACCTACTACTACCTACTCAAACAAAGAAGTAGTGGTTTGTTTTGGTTTTTTTTTCAATTTTTTTAAAAAAGTCATTTTTCCCCCTTATTGACTGACATTTTTGTCCCAAGAACTTCTGATAAGGAAGTATTTTAAAGCCTCCTTTAGCTGTTCATCACTCCTTTTTCTTCTTTCTGTTAAATCGCTCCTTCCGTTCCTG
>NW_008599493.1:161944-167387 GCF_000691845.1 Merops nubicus
ACAACCACTTGTCATCCCCCTTGATTGTTGGAACAGCTGTTGCTGGTTTGCCAATCACTCCCATGCAATCTCCTCTCATTCTCTTCATGTACCCTATTTTTTACATGAGAAATCAAAGAGCATATCTAAGCAAATACTAAGTTACAACTATTTACAAGTGCGTCTAAGGAAGGGTGGTAAAACCTAACCTTTATTCTACCTGCGCCTCAGTGTTGCTAATCCTAGCTGTTTCTAGAGTAAGCCCTAACTAGTCAAAATTAAAAAAAAATTAAAAATCTTCATTCTGGAGCACTTTACAACAACCTACAATTCCTTTTCCCAGGGACACATAAGCCACAATAAATCTTTTGCAAAGTGATGTAAAATGAATTAGTCCTGCAGTTACAAATGAACATATTTTATGTCCTACTGCAATGGGCTAGGAATACGTGTAGTTTAGTCTGAAAGGCAGCTAAAAAATCAAATTAAAATAACAGTAGCTTTTAAGTGAATGGACAGTACCTACCCATTGTACCTAATTCACAGGCCATCCTCTGCTCGCACCCTAAATTAGCAGCAGATTTCCTCAAATTAAAAAAAAAAAAAAGGAGGAATCTCTATTAACTATAACATTGTATCCTCTTGAATTCCCCTTTGACTATCAGCCAGTCCATTTTGTTTCTCATCCCTTTATTTTCTCTTCTTCACTGTAGCAAATAGCAATATTTAAAAATTGCTTTGACAAGACTTGTATGTTCCTGTTGTCTTGTATTTCAGTGTAATATAAAATTAGGTTTAGCAATCTCTGCTGTCCAAGAACAAGCTATACAATATATCAGAACAAGTTATACAATGATTTACAGGGGTTAGCATATAACTGAAAATGTACTATACACAGCTGCTGAAGTATGACTTATTCCCAGGTAGAGATCCACCAAACTGAAAATAAAAAGTTAAGTTTCTAAAATATAAAAGCATTAAACAGACTTTGCTTTTATTAAGAGATTATGCTTCATATCAGGTTATATCAGGTTGTTGTCCTAAAAATACAAGCAGAGCTTGTCATCAGATTAAACATGTATGTAGTGCCCGCAGGAACGGGGCTTCAATGAGCTTTATCACTCATAAGGTTAGATGGTTGTCACTGCATAAATCGGTGTAATTTTAGATAATTTTGTTAAAAGTTCAAACGCTTTCATCTGAAATTGTACATATAATGGGAAGCCGACCATAAAGTGGAATTAGCTGCAAAGATAATGTCTCTCAAAGCTGAGCTGGAGGAGTTTCAGTCCAAACTCCAACAAGCTTCACTCCTGCTGTGACCTAAGGGCACTGTCCACTGTCAGTGAGCACACACTTCATCCTTCTTTCTCCCTCACGCCACTTGCTCAGGGAGTGGATAAATAACGAGCTCAGTCCTTGCTAGCTGGCTGCCCTCCCCGATTATGCCCTGCTCCCTGCCCTTGGAGATGGCTGATGTTCTTTTGAACATCATTATGCCTACATCTCCATGTTGCCCTGTCCCAGGGGAATACAGGTTTACATTAAAAAGGTAGAGATCAGTACTTCAGCCAGAGCGGTTTGTCACGTATTTCTTCAGAGATCCAATCAATGTGACTTTTAGCACTACTTTAAAGATAGAATGACTCCTGAATAAACAGAACAACGAAGAATGAATGGATAGGTGTCTATCAGAAGGAAGGAGCAGCTTCACCACTTTCCTTTTCCTGGTCAAAATGCTCCTAGTCCAAAATATTCCATATGGGTCAAGATCATGCACAGTGGGATGGCTGCGAGCCCATCCTCTGCAGTTCTGCACTGTCAAATAGTCCTGATGGCACATCCTCAAGTACAACTAATCTTTTTTGCTTTCTCTTCCCCTTGGAGGAAGTACAAGCTTCAGCATAGAAGAAGTGTTGTGTATTGGTGCAGACAAGGACTGGAACAGAGAACCACTACGTGTATGACCCGACAGGTTTCTGTAAACTGTCTCTGCATTCAGCTAACGAAGGGAAAGCGATGCTGCTCTCATTAGACTGCTGCAATAGTAACATGAGCAACAGATTTCTCTAGAGGGGATTATTTAAGGCTTTTGCAGAAACACTTCCTAATGAACAGACAATGCTGAAATATGCTTGTTTTCTGAAAGTGTGTCTGCTTAGCCATAGAACATATATTCAACAGGAGACCATTACGCTGTCATAACATTCGATTCCACTTACATTACCTCTTAATTAACACTGGAATATTTCACAGCTATTAGAAGAGACATTTTCAAGAGTTCTAGATTTCAGCAGAGCTCACAGGCAGACTGCCTTTAGCGCAATAGCTGAAGATTAGAGATGTGATTTGAATTAACAAAACTAACATTATTTTTTACTCTTTCGTGTTTCTAATGGAAAGGTATTTGCAACTACTCCATGCTGATCTTTCTACATGCTACAGTTAAAATATTTCCTATGCTTTAAAAGAAACTTTGCAAATCCTCTCTTACTTTATAATAGATGTATTGTATTGTTTGGGGTACAAATACTCGATAAATTAAAACCCCAAAGTGGTCAGTAAAGCAGAGAGAGTCTCTCTCTTGCTGAGAATGAAAGACTGGTTTTCAAACAGAAACAATATATAAACACATATTTAGATGTGTAATAGTGCATGTTTATGTGCCAAACTAACTACAGTCTACTCTGTTTGACAAAATGTTAGCCATCAGAAAACCTAGTCCTAGAGTATCCGTCATTCAATAGCTTAATCCATAGCTCAAAAGTAACAGGTTCACACGTAAAACTCAGGGTTTTTACAGACGTGAATGAAAGAACGCTGTTTCAGAAGTTTGTATTCATAACATAAAAGAGTTGCAAGTCAAACCTTGTATGAAATTATCTTTATTGCACAAATAAAAGTGTAATTTAATGCTTTAGTCATTCTGATAATTTGCAGACCATCACTCTTCTAAGCCTATAGAATTTAATAGTTTATAACATCAACTGCTACCTTTAATACAGTCAAGCACTGTTAAAATGTAAAAATAAATAATCTCATCAACTATGATGCCACCATATTGTTTTTTTTCAAAAAGAAGTATGGGCTTCCAGAAGTCTTATTCCAGTATCTATCACAGGTAATAATTATTAACAGCTAAACGAGAATTATTCTCAGATACTGAATTTCATAGCCTGTTCACTTCAGTGCAGTAACAAATATTTGTTTTACCTAGAACCATTTATAGTGTATGATGTAGCTTCAAAGTCAACCACAGGATACTGTTGCAAGAGAGGCATATGCCCAGAAACTGACATTCCCTCATTCAACAAGCGATGTAAGTATGGTAATTATACAGGATTTAAGAATGTTTCTTCCTCTACCCCTGCCTCCTGCCCTTCCCCCTTGATATTAAAATTGCTTTTTCCAAGATTAAAGTTTTGGGGGTTATCCATATTGTGCTGTAAGTTTAGTAAATATAACATTTCTAGATGTACTATGTGTAAAATACAGGCATGTATCTTTTGGAATCATCAGAAGAGCAGAAAGGTACTTTCAAATTAGAAACATTAACATTAGTATTGGTAACATTAGGGTGAAAGAAAGACTTCCAATGCTACAAGTTGGAAGCAATATGGAAGAATATGCTTAATAATGCTGGGGAATCCTTTTGCATAGATTTACCAATAAAGAGTTGGGTAAGATCAAAGAAAAATATATAGACATCACAGAAGAAAGGTATCTGTATTTCATTAGAAGTACTTTCTGAGTCAGAGCTCATTTTCTTATAAAACCTATGCTGGCATTGTTTTAATAAAATATGTGCAACATACACAACCACAAACAGCTTTATGTCATGGAAAACATTTTTCAATATTCTTGTATTTTGGGGCTGCAGGGTTTTTTCCCCTCAAAAACCCGCTCTATGGCATTTTCTCACATTCATTATTTTATCAAAGACACTCTACAAATGCAGAAGTCAAGACATCATTATTTTGTAAATCTTTGGTAATACATTCAGCTACCTATTTATCGGCCTTGTGGAAAGTAATACTTTTGTTTTGGAGGAAAACCAGTCTTAACATTAAACCCCATCTTCATTCAAGCTAGCATTTTTACAGAAACCGAGGGGAAAAGACAAGCTACATTATTCTGATCTGTAGAAACCCTAATCTTGGAAAGCATAGAATGGAACTCAGGTTCAGAGTCAGCAGCAAAGCTTGTAAGAAATATTTTAATACTTTGGCATGGAAGAACAAAGAAAGCATTTGAGAAATGTATCTAAAATAGTGAAAAGAGCAAGGCTGGGATAAAACACAAGAAGATTCCCAAGTGACAACTGTAGCATCCGATACAAGAAGAAAGCAGACTAGTTTTACAATTGTGAATTCAACTTTGCTGAAGCTCAGGTTTTTCACTCACTTAGGAGATACACACTCTGAGGTCTTTCAGTATTTAGACCAGCGTTTCAGGAGTATATTTATTTCTGTAGATTTTTGTCTCAAAGGATGAAAAAATATGTTGATGACAAAATTTAGGATTGCCTGGATAAAGCATAGATATATAAGAGCCCATACACACTTTACGTAATCTTAATTATGCGTTATTCTCTACAGCAGTTCTTAAATTAGAGCATCCTATATAATTTGTCAAATTTAATCTCCCAGTTAATTCCATTCCTGGCATTTCCCTCTAGTATATGTCTTTGATGAAGATAGTAGGAAACACTTTCTCTGTAGAATAAAAAAATTCCTCAAGCATAAGATTACAATGTGTTGCTTCTTGTTATGCCAACTTTACTGCACATTACACTGAGAAAACTTTTAAAAGAAAATGCAACAAGTTTGTGCACTAACTGTTCCGGTTTCTTATAAAGCATTTTCAAGTTACGCAAAAAAACATGAGAGGTGTGGAGAACAAAGAGGTTAGAAAATAAAATTTAACCATTCAGAAGCTGACTTATTTATCACTTTGCTATTGAAGCACAGTGTTTAAACTGGCATGTTATTACTACCAAAACAAAATACTCCCTTAGCTGTTTAAAGGACGACAGGAGGAGCGGTGTTACACCATCCTCGATCCAGTCTTCACAATATTAAATAGAAACCATTTCCAAACAGTGTTAAGTGGCATAAAACTCAAGCAGTAGCTGGTAAGTGACATAAAACTCATGTTCAGTTATCAATTCCGTCAAATGATGTCAGTAAAAGATGGAAGATTTCACTGGACAATACGTGAAATATTGCCTCCACTTCAATTTGGCTTCACAGAAATTTCTAAAGGTGTTTTAGCTATATTTACCTATCCAAAGGAAAGTGATGAATATCCAGCCTCCTCTTAGCTGATGTAAAACTGTGCAAAGTCTGTCCCAGTGCTGCTGGCCAAGCTAATAACTTAATTACCACAGCCCTTTCAGAAGCGTTACCATCATTGCCATATAATTACTAAGTATTCCAATGCCCTATTCCATTCCCTGGAAGAG
>NW_008599493.1:167418-167730 GCF_000691845.1 Merops nubicus
CGGAGCTTACTATTTCAAGAAAGCCTGCCTATTTAAATGTCATTAACTATCCAATTAGTACGGTTGCTCCTTGCTAGCTGCAGAGTACTGGGATAATCTTTTAATTGTTAACTGCTATTTAATAATTTTAGCAATTACGCTTTTATACCTTCTGTGATAATTAAGCCACGCTACCCCTAGAATCTCATCTTTTACCCAGCGACTGGTGACAAACAGCAGGAGAGCGACTGGCAGACGGACAGGCGTGTGACCGGGGGCAGGTTATCACCGGAGCACGCCGCCCGCACCTGCCTCCCGCAGCCCCGGCGGGGA
>NW_008599494.1:0-12307 GCF_000691845.1 Merops nubicus
ACGTCCCTCTTGTACTGGGGGCTCCATTCACCCTGCCTCCCTTCTCCCCAGCTCCCGTCTTTCTGTCAAAGATTCCTCGCTAGAACACAGATGGAAAAGTTCACAGGTTGCTTTTGTAAGTTCATAAATTACTAATCTGCTGGCTGTGCAAGCGGAGTTCCCTAAACTTCTTTGGATTTCGTTGTCTCTCTATCCTTGGAGAAGGGATGCAGACAGATTCAAAGCCCAGGTGACATGTTCAGACACTGTTCTGCTCCAGAAATCACAAGGTTTGAGCTTTGTGCCCCATTCCCCACGGAGAATAAATGTGTCCCTCCCACCAGAGAGGAAAGTTAGGTAGTTACTTCTGGGGCCATGGTATTTGGTGTTCTACAGGGCCCTTAGTGCACACTTTGTGCAGGGTGAGAGGAGCTGTTGCCAAAACCTAGTGCCCAGGCAGTGCTCCAAGCCCGTGTTCCTGGTAGCCAATGAAGCAGGTGGGTCAGCTGTCCTTCTGACCACATCTCCTTCCCTCACCACTTACTGGAGCTTCAAGAAAACAAGGTTCCACCCTGAACATCACAAGATTTGCCTCAAAAGGTTAATGACAGCAACGAAAGTTGGGTTTACTTACCCTCTTATTTTTTTGAGTCTATGGGGCAGGAGTTTCAGTTTTTCTCTGCAGTGCTGAGCTCAGCTGCTGTTCTCCTGTGTAAGACAGAGCAGAGCTTCTTGCTGAGACTTTAGGGAAAGCCCAGCTGCTGGAAGGACTGGCAGCAGAAGGGTTCTGCTTCCTGCAGGATGGAGAAGAGGTGCCACCAGCTTCTGTGTTCCTCCAGTTTCGTGCTGACATTTTTATTCTGCGTTGCTCCTTATCAGCTCAGGGCCAGCCTGGCCCACAGGCAGCTGATGACATTTCCAATCATCGGCATTTTTCCAGTTGAGCTGAGATTAAACCAGAGTCTTCTCATAAAGACCTGTACATGAGATGACTGGAAGAGCACTAACAGCCTCATCAGGAAGCAGTGCAGGGTGCTGCACCAGCACACAGACCTCAGGCACTGCAGACACCTCGGCTGGCTGCTTCCACCTCGTGAATCAGGTGAATCCAGGCATCACCCACCTCCTGCGTGCCAGGAAAGGCAGCAGCAAGTGCAAATCAGGGTCTGCAAGTGTTTCACTAACAGTGCTCCTGCCTGTGCCCTGGCTGCCTGCCTGCTGCAGCAGTGTTGGCTCTGACCTTGTTCTCTGAGGTTGCCTCTTGGATCCCTCCACCCACACATCCCACCTGGCCTGCAGCTCAGCCCCCTGGCAGCTAAGTCACTGCAATGGCTTGTCTTGCTCTTCAGGGATCCTGACCCCAGATCCTACCCCCAAGTTGCCAGGCTTGGGCAGCCAACAGGGTACAGAGAAACACATTCTGATTTTACCTGGTCTGATCGTTGCACTGCAGGGTGAAGGAAAGAGCAAGACAAAAAAGAAAGGACTGTTTGTCCTACGGATGTGCACAGGCACCTCCCCTGGCCCAGTTCATGCCCCCTGTGAGCCCCCCCATGCCAGCACTCAGCTGAGGTAGGCTGTGCCTTACCCAGATGTGTGCCCACAGACTCATGGCTGTCAAAATAGGTGGTAGCATTTAGGAAGGCAGGAAAAAAAATGGCCTGCGTGTCTTGGCAGGTGTCCCTGATAACAAATAATAGTAATAACAACAACAATTACAATCATAATAAGGAACAGTAATAAAGGACTTTGCATGCTGCCAGCTAGACTGAAGTGCCCATGCAGAGCAGCCCATCAGCTCCCCTGCTCTGACAGCAGAGGTGCCCAAACATCAAAAGGTTCCTTATCTGAAGAGAGCTGATGAGCGTGGGCTGCTCCCTCTGGTCTTCTCCCCCCCCAAAAAAATCTTCCACCAGCAGTGAACAAATCACTCCCGTCGTAGCCATTCAGCAGAAATCAAAGCCCTGGCAAGTTATTATTGCCCTGATGCTCTTCCCAAGAGGAGGCTGATGCTGAGCTCTTTATCCCTCCTGTGTGCCTGCTATCCCCAACACGCTTTGATGTTTTTTTGCATTTGCAGGTAATTCTCTGTTTGATCATGGCTCGCCTGGCTCTCTAATGATTCCACATTGTCTGTCTGTCCTGCGGGGCAGCTCTCACCCTGCCCGTCCCACCCTCACTCTGGTGGTTTCTCTGCAGTTCAGCTCTGAAAACATTTCCCTCTGACCCAGCACAGAGGTCAGGCCGTGGGGCTGTGGAGGCCACCTCAACAGCTCTGCCCACAGCCACCCCACGGAGGAGCTCTGAGAGCTGGGGAAGCCAGAGCAGGAGAAGGAGGGCAGCTGGCATCCCCTGGACCAGCACAGGGCTGCTCTGCTCCAGGAGCACCACCAGCCTCAGCTCCAGGAGGAACCACAAGCAGCCCTTCAGCCATACTCCCATGGGATGGAGGCTCGGGGATCAAGCAGCTGCTCCAGCGAGCAAGTATTAGAACTAAAATTAGGATTTTTGCACTCCACATGTTCATAACACTGAAGAGGCAATGTTGGTTCTGCATCCTGCCAGCCCTGACCTGTGTGGTCCAGAGAACTGCACCCTTCCCAAGGACATGAAGGTCCTCAGTGACTGGCCAAGGCTGTGCTGTGCCCAGCAAGGGCCAGGCACATCTCCTGAACCTAAACCTCCCCTTCAGGATATCAGCTGGCCTAGGGCACTGTGGTGTGAGCTCCAAGGTGAGCCTCAGGTCCCCAGCAACAAGCAGGTGTGCTGAAGGGACCCACAGAGAGCCATTCCCCAAAGCCCTGGAGAAGAGGGGAAGAGCAGGAGCTGCTTTTTTGGCAGGGATCACCATGGTGGCGTGCACGATGCTGGGCACACCGAGGAGCTGTTTCCACCACGCTGTGCACAGCCACACCCACACCCCTGCCTGCCAGTGCAAGGCCTTGTCTTTGGAGCAAATTCCAGCTGTCTCCATGCTTAAGACATGCAGATGCACGAGAGACAGGCCACAGATACCAAACCACCTCCTTGTACTTGCAAAGGGAGCAGCTGAGGATTTAAGTGTGTGTCATTTGCAGGTGCTGTTAGTTCCCCCCCAGTTTGGTGCCTGGTTTTCACTGCAGGCAGAACAGGAGGGCACACCCGTGGCTTCCAGGCTGCCTTCCAAGCATCTATAAAAGCCAGGACCAAACTCAGGCAAGCTGGTGAAGCATAGGGAAGAGCCACACCAGCAGGACAGAGCACCCACTTGTGGAGGCTAAGCAGGCACAGTGGCCATGTCCCTGAGAGACCCACTGACCTCACAACTGCTGAAGGTGCTGCTGGCCCAGCTGCCTTCTCCCCTGAAGGAGAGCCCGGGTGTTGAATACCCAGTGTGAGGTTTTTCCTTCACAAAAGAGGTAAGAAAAACAATCAGCAAGCGGTACACTTGTCTAGTAAAGCTTTTTACCCATCAGACTGTCATGGGAAACTGCCAGAAACTGTTCAGATGAGACAAGGAGAAGCTTAGAGACGTTCATCACACCTGAAAATGAGACACATGTTCAGAGCAGCGGTTAGGGAGGGAGTAACAACATGTCTGCAGGCCTTGAGCAAACAAATGCATCTCACCCAGTGTCACCAGCGAGGGGCTGGTCGAAGAAGGGGAAACTTTGCCATAAAACATGCAATTCTTGGTGGGGTGTAGTGAAAGGAAAGAGCCAGGAGCCTTTTACTTCCCAGGAGAGGCTGAGGGGAGCATGGACTGCTGTTCTCCAGCTTGTGACCTAGAGCTGGTGGAAACTGAAAACAAGGAGAACAGCTCTGCTTGCAGATGGGATTTCTGCAGGAGACAGATGCCTGACTGGGCCAGGACAGCCCCGGGGAGAGGTTGGGCAGTTTGCTGTCATGACCCTCTCGTGGGTGAAGTAGTTTTGAAGGAGAAAAAAAAAGTTTTACTAAGCCCTAGGATTCAAATGCAAGATTCTCATTAAGTATAAATAGTCCTTCGTGCTGGTATAGTGTTTTCTTCTTGTGAACTGGTCTAGATTTCCATCTGTGCTGCCTCCTCCCTCACATGGCATGGGGACTCCTCACAGCCACATGCTTTCTCTTCAAGATGTCCCTGAGAGGTAGGAAGGTGCTATCAGCAGCCTGCAGCTTCAGGAAGCATGTGCAGGAGCACAGGACATTTCTGGTTCAGCCATGAGGTGATCAGGTGTCTCTCTCTCAACCTGAGCCTCCTGAGACAACGTCAGAGGACGCTACAAAGCCCCAGCAAAGGACCAGCCAGAAGCTGATGGAGTCACTGAGCAAACCAGCACAGTGAGGGCTCCCCAAGCTGCCACGGAGGAGGGGGCTCAGGGAGCAGGAGGGGAGGGAAAGGCAAAGCCCATCTCCCTGCATGCACAAGCCAGAGCACAGAGGAGGAAGGAGAGCAATGTTCAGCCCACCAAAGTCTGGGCTTGTCTGTATTTGGTCATAAGTGAAAGCTCTCTACAAGATAATCTGCATTTTTTCCTCCAGATAGGTTAAGTGGCTCTTGTACTAGTAAGTGTGGAGGAGTGCTCCCTGTAGTTTATCTTTGCTAATACTTTCTTTAAAATCCAGTTCCAGACAAAGCAAATGACGGCTCTTCTCATAAAATCTGGCCATAAAAGTTATATTAGCACAGGAAGAGATGATCCAAGTTCATCTACAGAGATCTCCGTGAGCCTGCAAAGCAAAGCAGGACCTTATTGGAGAGGGGATGTTCAACCAGCTTTCTGGGTCATCCCTGCAGGTTGTGTCCTGACACCCAGCTTCCACTGGCAGAGGTAAGGGAAGTCCCAAAAGAAAAGTCCTTTCTAGGAAGGACGTGCTCAAATGACAGATAGAGAAGTCTCAAGGAAAAAAAAAATTGTTTGCAGAGACTGCAGGAGCTTCACCCAGAGAGTCTGGAGCTGTCAAAATCCAGGTTGTCAGGGTAATTGAAGAAAAGCAATTTCCTAAAGAGTAACAAGCTAAAGTGAAGGAAATGTATTTCCTCAGCTCTGGAAACAGGATATTCTGAATTATCACACAGTGGAAGAGCCTAGTGAGACATTTTGACATACGTCACTCAGGCATTAAAAAGCTGCAGCCTCTTTAGGAAATTAAGTAATGAGGGTGAATAGGAATAAAGGAAAGTGCCTGCCTGGGGCAGATGAAAGGACTCCAGATGTGTGCACGGCTGGGACTGCTTCATATTGTTTGGGACTTCCAGCCCTGAAAACAAAAGAGACGACCCTGATGAAATATGTAAGCCCTCACTTGAATGCTATCAAGACCAAATCAAACCTAATGTTAAAGCACAAATACAGAAAGGAAACACAAAAGGAAATGAAAAGTGAAAGAGAATCTCCCTTTGAAAAAAAAAAAAGTAATAAAGATATTCCAATTCCCCATGCTCTCCCTTATCTCACGCTTGCTTGGGGACCATCAGTTCTGCAGATGTGAGGCTCGGCACAGACCACACCACATATTGCAGGATGTAATTTCTGGGTTGGAGAAGAACAATGGGAAGCAGGGGTCCTGACCTGCTCCCCAGCACCCCTGCACAGCCCCAGCCCTGCAGCTCCCACGCTGCCACTTCTGCTGGGCACGCCCTGGCAGCGCCCGTGGGGCCACTCTGGGATAAAAGGGGTGAAGGTCAGGAATGACTTTGGGTTGATTATCAAAAACTCAGGCAATAAAAGCTCAGCTGGTACTTCATTTACAAAAGCCTCTCGCAGCGGCCTGCTGCTCCTTGCAGAGTTTGGACAGTGCAAGGAAATAAACCCAGGAATGCAAAACAAAGTAGGTCAGGTGCCCCTCTGTGCCAAGCTGCAGCACCTTGGCCCTGCCCTGGGTTGTCTGCCTGGCTTCTCACTGCTTGCTCCTGCCTGGGGCCTGGCACCGTGTTCAGCAGCTCCCAGGAGCTGGCTGTGGACCACACTTCTGGATGAGGCCCCTTCAAACAGTCCTGCCAGCCTGGCACAGGGTGGGGGTGGTGTGCTGCTCTGGAGGACACGGCCCCCTTTGGGTGTAGTTCAGGCGTGGAGGGAGCTCTTCATCAGAAGCAAATGCAAACCTCTGCATGAGAGGCTTTCTGGCCCAGCAGGGAGCTCTCCCATCCATCCACCGGCCGCTGTGTTCTGGGCTGCCTCAGACTCGACGCGGACTGCAGCTCCAGAGTTCATTAGCAAACCTGGCTTTTGGGTGCCAGCCTTGGGTGGCAGAAAGCAGCCTGAATCTCCAGCAAGACTGCACCACAGTCTTGCCTTAGCCATACCTGGATTTGCAGTGATGACACCCTCCCACCATCACACGTTTGTCTGGGCTCAAGCAGGTCTCTTCCACCCAGGGGGCATCCACCCAGGCCCTGCTCTGCAGCTGGGGCACACAGACCTTTGCAGGGCTCTGCTGAGCACCACGTGTATCCACCAGCAAAGCAGCCGAGGTGCCTGCAGAGGAGAGCAGGGCAGCTCTCCCCTCTCACCAGTGCCTTCCTCCTGCCCTTCTGCCCCAGGAATATGGCTCCTGCATAGATCATGGCACCAAGCGTGCCACGGACTCAGGCCATTAGCAAGGAATGATCCCTAGGTAAATAATTACCCAATTTCCTGTTTGAAAATAGAAGTAGAGAACTTAATCCTCGATTGCTAACCGTCTGGCATCTTTCACAGAAAAATTACAGCCATAAACCAATTTCACAATGCAAGCCCTGCACAGCAATACTTTCCTTTGCCAAGCCATTTTCCCAGAGTAAACAAAAAAACCTCTGAGAATGCTTATCTTGGTACAAAACCTTGCAAGAAAAATAAACAGAATGATGTCCAAAACGAAAAATAAAGTAGGATGTGTTGGTTTTCTAGCACTAGGAAAGCCATAAAACTTAATGCTGAGTGCAAGAGGTTGAAGCCATGGGCTCCCATTGGTGTATCCCTTCCATCAAACACCACCTTCCACTGGAAATCCTCCCAAACATCCGGTGGAAAAACAGGAGGCAGAAGGAAAACAAGGCTGAATTATGAATTATATGAATGAGAGGATTTATTTTAATGGCTCTAGAGATGATCAAAGTAAAAAGAGAGGTTTCTTTTACAGTTTGAGTGTATTTAAGGAATATGCACCAAAGGCTGCGTTTCAGTTACAGGACCAGAGAGTGACGTGGAGGGTACCAAAGGTTTAAAACCCACCAGTTTTCCAGCCAGGGTGTCTCCCACCTAGATGGCTGCCCACATAGGACAGGGTGAGCAATGTGGGCTTGGGGGCTGATCAGGCAGCAAGAGGATGGAAAATGCTGCCTGTCATAGCTCTGTGGACTGCAAACTGGATCTTTGGACAAGAGATGAAAGTAGACCAGGGAGGCTGCTGGCAAGAGCTTGGCTCCACTTGGAGTATAAAACAGCAAGACCTGCAGGGTGTCCACCAGAGGAGACAGACACTGAGCAGCACATAGACAAGGAGGAGGATGTGGAGCCAAGAATACATGAGGGGAAGGTGAAGCCAGCTATGCTGCCAGCTGCTACAGGGGTGGTGAGGTGCACAGGACAGTGGAGAGCCTGGGAGATGGGCTTCCAAAATGTATGCAGGCACCAGAGCTGAAAGATAAGGACAGTGTCTTTTTGTTCAGCATCAGTGGGTGACAGGTTCAGTCACACTGAGTCACTTGCTCTTCTCTGCTGGTAGCCTCCATCCTGTTCTGTGTGGTTTAGAGCCACTACAACATCCATACATCATCTGTCTCTTACAGACGTGGCTGAGAGCAGCCCAGCACAAAGTCTGGCAGTGGTGAAGAGCACCAGTCATAAAATCCAGCAAGAGCCAGGTAGAAATCTTTCAGCTAAATGTCCCATGGCACTGGGGGGAAATGAAGGAAGAGAGTCCCTGCAAGGATTCAGTCAGCTGAGCTGAGGAGGAGTTCAGCTGCTGCCACCTCCCAGCCCTGCTCTCGTGGGCAGCAGTGCTGCCTGCGGGCAAACTCTGCCCCAAAGCAGGGGCACCCTCAAAGACACACAGCACAGGCTTGACAAAACCCTGCTGCCCACAGCACAGGGCTGTGAGAGAGCAGCCCACAGCAGGGCAGAGCAGGGGCCGGCCGGGCAGGGCTGCCAGCCTCTCAGGAGGTTGTAATGGGAAGTGCTCTCTGATAAAGGCAGCAGCTCTTTGGCACATCATCACAGGAAATTTGCCACAGGCAGCCAGCTCTTTGCAGGGCTTGTGAAGGATTGCAGCAGCTTTGCTGGGTTTTTCTGAGAGAGATTATGAGACCCTCATCTCCATCATCTTTGGAAGGGCCTGCCTCAGACAACAGAGGTGTTGGTACAAGGTCGTGACTGATTCCATTTCTTAATTAGGGGCAGTAGCTCTGCCAAGCAATGCCCTGTACCTGGGCAGAGATACCCAGGCAGAGAGGTAAGGGAGCTGAGTGAAGAGGGTAAGGTCTGACAAGGAACAATTCTGACTTCTAGGAATCTAACTTCGTTTACCAGGATCAATTCAGCAACAATTTTAGTTGCAGTCTGAGAGGAAAGGGGATGGAGAAGACAAGGAAAAAAACATTGTATGGAATAGGCAAACCACTGGGGGGAAAAAAAAAGGAGAAGAAAACCCCCCAAAAGCTGTATTAAACAATAGGACCCAAGGGAGAAGAGAAAAAAAACATAAGATTAATAACAGAGGAAACTGGCTCCACTGAGCAAGTGCTGGTTATCAGAAAAAATAAATTCTGCAGGATTAAACAAGGCATTAACCTGCTGGAAAACAAACCAACCAAACAAACAAAAAAACCACCCCACCAACAACAAACACTCAACCAACAACCTAAAGCTCTCAGATAAGTCAAGTGGCTTTCCTGGCTCTGAACTCCCAGCTGGACTGGAAAAGCTCTTTACTGAAGCAGCCATAGAAGCTGCATGCAAATTGCTAGGGGCACAAATGACAGAAGACTACACACTCAGGGAGGTGTTCTCTGCTGATACATGCCTCTTGACTCAGGCAGCAAGTTGGAATGTCTGCACCAGGCAGCAGAACAAAGACCCCAGATGCCTCACATGTCTTGGATTTAACCCATCCGCACACTGCTGAGCACTTAAGGAATCACCCCTTAAACCTCCCTCCCGATCCCAGGTGAGTGGGTGCTCACAGGGCGAGGGCAAAGAACATTTTTTCATCAGCAAATGGAAAACATAACCCAAGAAAAGCATTATTTTGAAGACCTGCCCAAAACTGGTTGTCAGAACTTCCAGGCCCCTGACTCGGGCAGCTCTCCCAGCTCTGGAGCGGGATCAGCACCTCCGTGGAGAGACACAGGGAATCTGTAACCAGGTACCACGTGTCCCAGGTGGAAATGGTGACAACAGCCACCTGGGGAAATACCTGTGAACACTTCCAGGGTCCAGATCTGCACCTACTCTCTCTTTGAAGAGAAATGTTCCAACACACTTAAACCCAAGAGAAACCAAGATTTATTTTTTTTTTCCATCTGTGAAGTTTTTTAGCACGAGCCAGACTCTGTTGTACCAAGTATCACACAGATGCTGTGATGCAGGACTGTGCAGACAGGGGAGGGTGCCCCATCAGATGCCAACTGTGATCCTTGCAAGCCAGGAAACACAACAGTCACCTCTCAGCCCCCTGACCAGGCACCATGGATCTCCAGTTCAGACCCCACAGCTGCAGAGTACCAGCCCCACGCTTGGGGTGTGGGCTCCAGGAGGGAGTTGGCCCCAAATATTTCCTGCAGGTGGAACAACTGCCTGTGAGTATGCAGGGGGAGAGAGAGAGGTTGTCTTCACCTCTGCAGGAAGCCAGCTCCCATATTTAATAAAGGTTTCTCCTTCCAATTGCTTCACCAAATACAGGAGCAACACTTGCTCTTGTAACAAAATGTCATCTACTTTTCAAGTACAAATTAAATGAGCTTTCCTGAGAAAATAATTGCCAACTATTAAAAGGCTACTGTTGGGAGCTGGAGAGGATTGTTCAAATACAAAGAAAGATGTGCCACATTCTTCCTGAATTGATACTTCAGACAGAACCTATTTGTGTTTTGAAATGTGGCACTAGAACAATGACCAGTTGTCATTGTAGTTTCAGACTGAGAGCCATGCAATCATTTTCTAAGTGCAGGATTTCTTTGTTGTTCATGGAAATGCTGGGGGGAAAAAACCCCAGGTGATTCAGTTGGTCTCAGCAAAGGAGCTGGCTAAACACATCTCTGGTCAGACTGGAGAACACCCAGCCTGGGACCAGGGCAGGCAACTGCTTCAGCCAGGGAGTCAAACCAGGGAGGAGTTCTCACTTTCCTAACCTCCACCTTCTTACTCCTCACTGCAGCTTCAAATCCTACACCAAACAGCAACTTACTTTTGCTGTTTTGTTCAAGGCAGATTTTTAACAACTACTTTTCTCTGTAAGAATAAATTCTCCCACCTCTCACCATTTTGACCGAGTCCTACTTGAGAGGAGCACTTGGAAAGACCAGCTTTACAACATCCATATGGACAGCCAGAACTGCTCAAGTGCCCCAGGCCCATAACCTTGAAAATTCCATAGCATGGACAAGCTTGCTGTGGATTTTCCCCAGACATATTGCAGTGAACTTAATGCTGTTGCACTCTCCTTTTTTTTAAGTATCTGATCTTTCCTATCATTGCTCTGACCTGACAAACGCAGCACTCCCAGTGTACTCCCATCTCCCACAAAGGCAAGGTCTTGAGGCACAAACCAGCTGCATCCTTTGCCACAACTCTGCAGCCTGTGTTAGCATGGCAGAGTACATCATCCTGTGACAACACTTACCCCTCAGCCTGATTTATCATCAGGCACTGAGCAATGCTGCTCTAATTATGCTGTCTTAGAATGGCTGGGCCACTGTTCATTAAAAAAATAAATCAAATTACTGAATCCCCTCTTCTCCTCAGTCTCTGCTGACAGTTATTCTGATGGTCAGGGCAGCACTAAGTGAGACTGCTTATGAAAACCAGAAGATGGGAGATGGTTTCAGGTAGGACACGTGTGACCTCAGGAGTCTTGACTCTCAAATGTGTTGGGAGATGGAGACCAGCAAAGCAAGCACCAGCTGAAGCACACGCCCTGGTGTCAGAAAGCACAGGGGAAGGCTCCACAAAGCACATGGTGAGAGGAAGATGCAGCAGCCATCTACTCACCACAAAGCACCCCGGGGGCAGATCTGCCTGAAGGGAGCACACCCTTCAAGCTGCTGTGGAAATGCTGCCCTTGGAGCCAGCCAGGGCAGGGGTCTGCAGCAGGCACAGCAGGTGCAGAACACCCTCCTCATTCCTCCTCTCCTCCCCGGTGTGCAGCGGTGTCCCAGCTCTGACTGACTCAGGGAGTCACCCCAGGCAGGCCCTGGCCTCAAAAAGAATGCCCAAGAGCTGACCCAGACCCCACATCATTCCTCATCCACGTGCAAACCTGCAAAACAACCTCAAACTCCAACTTACCAGTTTTGGTGGGGAAGCAAGTATAGATCTTCCCAAAATCTCAGAAAACGTTAACAACGTACAAGACAAAATTCTGTTCTATAGCCCTTAAATTGTATTTCAAGCACAGTTCTGCAAACTCAAACCAGAAACCAAGATGAAAAGGATCTGGTCTCCAGGCCAGTGATCCAGAGCTAGAAAGCACTATAATTAGAATCAGGACTGAGACTGAAGACTCTGGTTTGTTTGCAAAACTAATTAGCTAATGCCATTAGAAACCAAGAGAGAATAAGCAAAAGCAGAATCAGCCTCTGCAGCTATCTGAGCAAAGGATGGTTTAATAACTGTACTCAGGCTATGCTGGAACAGAAAAAAGAAACCACTTTATGGAATAGGTTCCAGCCTGAGCAATATTGGTACGTCTTGGACTCAGCAAAACTGCTTGGAGAAGAGGATCTCATCAGAGTAAACACGGCCACTTCACAGCAAGATTTATTAATACATCCAAAAGAAAGAAAGAAAATCATTTTGTCACACTATATACAGATAATACATACAGTGTTTTATACACATATTACATCAGTTTTTACACAAGAAAAATATACATAAAAATGTAAACTTTTGTATACAAAAACCCTTAAACAAATTAAACAAGGACCAGATAACAAAAGGAGACCAATCTATTATCATCTCATCGATTTTTTTTTTTCTTTTTTTCCATGGTAATACAGTACATTCATTGAGAAGTCTGAGGAACATGTGAGCCAACCTTTCCTATTAGAGGGCAAGCACAAACGCCAGCCTCCCCCCCGCCCCTGGCGCGCTGGCTGTGAGCTCCAGCACTAGAAGCAGCAGCGGGAGGTGCTGGCACCGCGGGGGACCCCGCAGGAAGGGACCCCCGG
>NW_008599495.1:0-2456 GCF_000691845.1 Merops nubicus
CTTAAATTCAGAGCATGTTTGAAATGTCTAAGCTGTTGGGTGTAGAAGGAAGCTCCACCTCTTGACTATTGAAGTTAGTAATTACCCAGTGGGTTCCTTGGTGTGGTTATTTCCTATCACCTGGATGGCAGAAACCTAGAGCAGCTGTACAGCATCTTGCTGTGCCAGGGAAATGGTGAATTGAGCAGCAACAACCAGAGTGATAACAGTTTTTAGTTTTAGAAACTGTGAAAGTGGATGAAATCATGAAAAGGATCCCAGAAGTGGGGTTATTTCAACCCCTTAGTTTTCCCAGAGAGTTCTGCCTAGTTTTATTATATATAGGTTTTAATTAAATTGCTTTAATTCTTTGGGTTCTTTATATTAATTAGGTATGGAATTAATGTATTTCTTAAGCATGTTTGAAAATACAGTTTTCGAATAATTGGTATTTCTATAAAATGTAGTAATAAAGTGGAATTTTTCATTTTGAGTAGCACATAGGTCTACACAACTGTGATAACATGATTTATGAAATAATTCATTTTACTTGAAGGACAACATACTTAGAACATAGTTGTGAGACCACTTAGGAGAGGTTGAATATAGAATATGCAGTTGCTGGTTTAAGTTCAAAATTATCTCAACTACAGAACAATGTTTTGAAAGTAAATATATAGATGATGGGAGATGAGTATAGGATTGAAGCCTTGTGCTAAACAAAGTCACGCTAAATAGGCAGGCGTATCATAAGTTGTTTTACTGTGCTTTGGTAGCTTTTGTGTACATATAACAACTTAGAATTAGCTGAATTGAAATATCTACGATGTTCTGTTGAAGCTGTTGCAGATATGCATGAGGAAAACAAAGCTGCAGCAAATGGATGTGGCAAAATCCGAAGTGGGACTCAGAATGAGGCTGCTTTACTGGCCCTGATGGAGAAGACTGGATACAGCATGGTTCAAGAAAATGGGCAGAGAAAATTTGGTGGTCCTCCACCAGGTAAGCATTTCTTTGAGTTTATTTTCTGTAAGGAGTGCTACACTGAATCGGTCTGAAAATTTGGGTTCTCTATCTTGACAGCGACCAGTAGTAGATGTTTACGGAAAGAGTACAAGAAGCACAACACATACAGGGTCCTGATGTATGCTTTACAGTTTCCAGTAGCTTAAGGTTTCTTGTGCTAGACTGTGTTGAACACTTGCTGTTGGGGGAATTTAAGAAGTCACAGCTTAAAAAGCAGCTGAAGTTGACAGGTAGCAAAACATACGTGGAGCTGTGGCACCAATGAAATCTAACTCCTTTTGTTTTCAGAGTTGACTGAACTGTTCTCTATCTCTAACATGAACAATCCCTCCTTAACATTCATTCTGAGAAGGAAAAAGGATAAATGCTAGATTCTGGAGCTTTTATCTTCTATTGGATTTTTTTCCAACAGTGAGCTCCAGCAGTCAAATTTCATTATTTATGTGTTACTATTCTTTCGCTTAATACACTGGAAAGCAGGAATTGTTGAATGGGAAAGTTTTTGCTGCAGAGAAAACAAACTGTCACTAAAATGTTCTTCTGTGTGTCAAATTACATTTCCTCTAAAGTCAGTGACAAAAAAAAATAGACTCAAGTCCTGCAGCATGTGGAATATGTACCTTGCAATTTGGAAACTGTGGCTATTTGATTTAGTGAGCACTTTTAAGGATTTAACTGCCTTGGAAGACTTAATTTTCTCTTGTGTATTAAATGCTATTTCAAAAACATGTCTGATATTGTGATAAGTAACTTAGCAATAATAAATCTCTTGAAGTAGCCCTATCCCTGGTGAAAAGACTTTGTCTGATACTGCTGCTGCAGATTTAGTTTATAGAAAACAAGTAACACTCACTGACAGTGCAAGAAAAAGTCGTTGTTCAGCATTTTAAATTTGCTTTCCAGCATAAATTTAAGTGACTCTTAGCTTTAAGTAGGACTGATAAAAGGTGGTTTGTTAAAAGGTGTTGGAAGATCATTGAACTTTAATCCGTGCCTACACACATACTGGAAACTAGTGGATTTATCTTGTGCTGCAAAGACTGAAAGTCTGTGAAGTAAATGGATAAAACCCAAATGATTTTGTTACTGTTGTTTTGGGTAAAGACACTTGAATAGATGAGGAGGAATAATTCAATATATTTTTTCCCCAATTACCTTTTTTGCATCATTTGCCTATTCAAGAGTTAAATTTTATGTTGGGGGTTTTTTCCTGCCAAGATGTTTCGTTCTTCTTAAGGATACACGAAGAAAGTAGGTGGCTTCTGCCTATGTCATTTAGTTTGAACTTCTGTGTATCTTACACATTTGCTTTCTGCTCAGTTACTGTGTTAAGCATGCTGACTTTTTTTTTTTTTTTGGGTAAAACATGTTTTCAGGAAAGTATCTGGGTTTGATCTTGAGAACTGGAAAAGGTGGGATTATCTGCTCCTACACCTGTTCAAATGGCATCT
>NW_008599495.1:2475-7214 GCF_000691845.1 Merops nubicus
TTCTAGTCTATTTTTTTAATCAGTTTTTCTTAATGAAATACCTAGTACCTATAATTCTGTGTAATAATGCTGTGTCAGTTACCTTTCTATTTGTGATTCTTGTTATTCTGATTAATCAAATGCCTTAAGTCTTCATTTTATTTTGAATAATTCTAGTGTCATCACTGACAGCAGCAGCGTACAAGAATTTTGCCATTAGTCCTGTTGTATTACACGGAGTACAGTAACTTGTCTTTTTGAGTCAGGGTATGCATTTACACAAACAGAAAGAAGGAGAATTATTTGTGTTGCTGTTTGAGTTCATTCTCCCTTGTGCCCTGCAATGCCATTTCTTTGTAAGGCACGCTGGTAAGCAGCAGCTGCATTGCTCATTGTCACGGGTAGTTCAAGATAGAGCTGCATCAGAATTACTTCTCTTTGGACATTTTTCCTGTCTATGATACACATGCTTTTACAGACTATACAAAATAGCTAAAGGAAGCAGTGTGAAATTATTTTGAAAGTGGCACTGGAAAAAAATGTGCAAGGCATCACAAACTACTTCCTGAGGGCTCAGGCTGTTCTTAAATAACTTAAATTATTTAATACATTTCCTACACTGTAATTATGATTTTTTTTTTTAAATGAGAACATTAGGCAGTATTAAGGCTATTTGGCGTTTTTAAATGAAGTTTGTTAATCTTTTCTGAAACTAGATGGGTTTGACAATGTGTATCTTCCATAAATCTATCCATTGACATTAATGGTATACCTCTCCTTTAAATCTCCATATATTTTCATACTTGATTAGGCTGGAAATTACCCTAAATTGCCATAAAAGGTTTTCTAGGCCAGATTAGACTTGAATGTTTGTGGCAGCTTGTAAGACATTACAATAGCTGTTAGCAAATGAAGAGTTTCGCTGAATTTTACTTAAGATGTGGCTTCTATAAGCTTGTGTTGCTGCCAAAGGACATTGTCTCACTGTTAGCTCTGTTTTCTTGTTACTGTCTTGTTTATCTGACTGTCATGTTGTCCAGAGCAAGCAGCTGGTCTGGCTCAACATTACCCTGAAAAACTTCTGGTTTGTTTTTTTTTTCCCCACTTCATTTGGCAGCACCACACTTCTTGTGCAGCTTTGCAACTTGTGGAAAATACCTGTAGAGTTTTTAACAACAAAACCCGTAGTTAAAGCAAATTTTCGTTGCCTGATTTGGGTCCTTTGCTTAGATTGCTGCAGACATGATGATGTCATTAGGTATGTAAGTCACTGGAATTACATGGAAGAACACTGAAGATGGCATGGATCTCACAGTGGCAGGATCGTAACTGTGATGTTCATTAAGTTTGATTACTTAAGATACTCCAAAAAAATTGAATTCCATAATCTATGACAACCTCTGCGAT
Source organism: Merops nubicus (assembly GCF_000691845.1). NCBI lineage: Eukaryota > Metazoa > Chordata > Aves > Coraciiformes > Meropidae > Merops > Merops nubicus. Next base: position 3,862 of record NW_008599495.1, read on the forward strand.
GAATCAAGCACTCAGTCAAGGAAGCTCTCTGGTCTGTTGGTAACTGCTTGAGGAATGGGGCTTTCAGCTAACTGTTCCCACCTGCTCTCTTACACGCATGTTGCTTATTGGCAGATGAGACACAGACCAGGTTTTCTCCAAGTCAGGAGTCAGAAGTATGCCCAGTTTGCAGCAGCATGCTGTAGTGCTAAATTAGTATGCAGGTTTAAATAATTAGAAGGGCTTTTTTGAGTGGTGGATGGCTTTTACTTACTGATAATCACTGTTTAATCAGTTACCAGGCTAAGAATGATGGCAAAATTTTGTCTATATATGTTAATGTTAATAAATGAACATTGTTATTTCATTTCATAACTTCCCTACAACCACCTCTCTTTTTTTTTCCTGATGAAGGTGTATGATTGCTTTTGTATTTGTAGCTCCTAAACGATGTACTATTGGTTTATGGGTTTGTTGGTTGTTTTTTTTTTTTTAATGGGCAGCTGATTGGTATGATGTGAGTGATGACAGTACTAGCCTGCAAACTGTTACTTGCCATGCCCTCTCAGACCTCAGCTGAAGTGGTCATAAGTGTCCATGAAGCCAAAAAGGATAAAAGACATTGAATGCTTTGTGGAACAGAGAGAGAGTTTTTTTCATAGATAAGCTGTGTCAACATGGCTCCAAGTACGTGTCAATTATGATGCCTTGGTACCTTCCCTTGGTACCATGTGGTTCTTAGTGTACAGCTTAGAGATGAAAATTTATTCTGTGAGAAGGCAAAAATTGACCAATTCAGTTAATTTTTTTTCACAAGTAAATTAACGTGCTCTTTGATACTTACACGAAGGAAAAACTTCTAAGTTAATTACAAAATCACCTAAATATAATTTATTCTGAACAGCAAGCCAAAGTAAAGCATTTAATTATAATCTTGTTTTAACTTATCAACAATAATTTTTTTTTCACCTTGCCTCCTTGTGCTTGGTCTTTTCATACTAGTGCTTAATGACGAAATTGTGTTATTTTTCTTGTACCAGCTTTGTGCTCCTTGCTTTTTCTCCTGCAGAGAACCCTTCTTGCCAAAGCTTTAGAAAAAGCTGTTGGTTAGGATTTAACTGGTTGTCTGGCTCTAAAACGTTTCCCTGATTCTTCTAATTTGTTTTTTAAAAAAAAAAAAAAACAAACTTTTTTTTAAAGAGATTATATTTTGGGAAAATGGAGTGTCCCATTTGCAGGCCATAACTCTGTATTTTCAAATGTGCTTATGCGTTTTTGCGTTATCCATTGAACATACCTTTCAGCATGGATGGCAGAGATATGAAAGTGTATGAATATCCATGGCCTGAGGACAGAAGCATTTGTCTTCTTATGACTCTCAGGTGTGAACTAGGGACTGAACTTATTATTGGGATTTTTATATTTTATTTCTTTTCTTACCATCCAACTCCAGCCTGTGAAAACTGTAGTCTGTTTTTAGAGGAAAAGTGTTTAGTCTTTTTGTCTATTGTAGAAAGGGTGGCTCCTTACCCTACTTCAGGGAGTCTGATTTTAGTGAGTGAATGGAGAAGGTGGAAACAAAATGTTTTGACTTCTTGATTGGTGTCAGGGAAGAGGAAAAAAGTACTGCACTGGAGACCCTGGCCAAAATTTCTTAAGTTATGAGCAAGAAGTACAGAGAAACACTTGCAATTTCAAAATGTTAGAATAGGAAATACAACTTAAGTTCTCAGTTATCACTTGTAAGTTGTATTTATAACTGACATATAACTTTAAGGGGCAAAAAAATGATTTAAATACAGGCTTTTACAGCAAACCTATCAGTGTTCTAAGTAATGCTAGGTTCAGTGGGTTGTCGTACAGATTCCAGTGGAAAAAAGCAGAAGATGGAATTAACTCAAATTGTGGTCTTATGGCATTTTTTTATTTAAACATAACAAAAATAAGAGTTAAAGAATGGTTGAAAATATGCTAGTTTTAAATTGAGACAAAAAATATAAAAACTCCCACCTTCAAATTGGAGGGTGGGCAAAAGTGTGCGTGTCTGGTATTTGCACTAAGGTTGTTAATGTACAATTTATTTTAAGGTTGGGAAGGCCCTCCACCGCCTCGTGGATGTGAAGTTTTTGTGGGCAAGATCCCTCGTGACATGTATGAAGATGAATTAGTTCCTGTTTTCGAGAGAGCTGGGAAGATCTATGAGTTCAGACTGATGATGGAGTTCAGTGGTGAGAACCGAGGCTACGCCTTTGTGATGTACACTGCTAAGGAGGAAGCCCAGCTAGCTATCAAGATCCTTAATAATTACGAAATCCGTCCAGGGAAGTTTATTGGTGTCTGTGTAAGCTTGGATAACTGCAGACTCTTCATTGGAGCAATTCCAAAAGAAAAGAAGAAAGAGGAAATACTGAATGAAATGAAAAAAGTGACAGAAGGAGTGGTGGATGTCATTGTTTATCCAAATGCCACAGACAAAACTAAGAATCGTGGCTTCGCTTTTGTAGAATATGAATCTCACCGAGCAGCTGCAATGGCTAGAAGGCGGCTAATCCCAGGTAAATTATTTTGTAATTAAATTGAGTTTTTGGGGGTGTATCTGTCTCCATTTTGCAGGGGGTAGGGTGGTGGATCAGCCCTGTTTTCCTTTCTTTAAGGTATTCTGAGAGTTTGAAAACTGCAGTAGTGACTTTCAGCTAAAGAGGATTTTTGTTTGTTTATGAATCAGGTTTTTGTTTGGTGGCTTTTTTGTGGGGAGTTGTTTGGGTTTATTTTTTTAATTTTATTTTTAAAGAAGCTGAAACGTAAGCAGTTCTGAGAATGAAAGAGTAGACATCTGTTATAAAAAGAGAAGTTACTGTCATTGACACCAAGATATGTATTTGCATGGGCACACATGCAGTTTTTATTCGCATGCACAAGTCCCTGCACATGAATTCTCTTAAAGCTGACCTTAAAAAATATAATGCTTGGAATGTGTCCATTATTTTATTCAGTTGTCATGACTGATGCTACTGCTGTTTTATATTTTAAAAGTGTTTGAAAGGAGGTCTTAAATCTCTTACTAGAAAATAGTTTTAAGTGTTTAATAAGTAGATGACCTTAGTTTATGGTTTGGGAAGAGAAGTAAAGAAGATATTAAATGTACTGAAAGAGGAGAGAATAGGTAAAGGTACAGCTAAAATATAAAATTCTAGAAGAGAAAGGAAGAGAAATTAAATAGGAAACAAAACAATGTAGTTGAAGGAGCAAAGTCATTAAAATGGGTAATACAGCATTGGCCTTGCTGAAGTGAATGAGAGGACTCCTTATATTAATTAAGGCTAAGATGTAGGCAGTGTCTCCTGCGTGTTAATTCTTGGCAGAGTGTTGGGAAA
>NW_008599495.1:7257-10963 GCF_000691845.1 Merops nubicus
CTGCAAAGTAATGGGAGAAATAAGGCCAGATCACTGAATGTAAAATAAACCAGTTATTTGGTATGCAAAATGTTGGCTTGAAATGTGTATCAAGGGTGGGGTTTAGTTTAGCTTATGGTTTTAGTGTCTGCTGCAACAGAGTAAGGCTTATGCTAGTGAGTGCACATTTAGATGACTTTTTCAGGTGTCTACCCTACTTTTTAAAGTGGTAGTATTATTGAAGAGGTTGTGTTTACTAACTAGTAAAATAATATGTTGCTTGTGGTTGCTTTATGTATGCATGTATATGCATGTCACAATTGTTGCTTGTGGTTGCTTTGTGTATGCATGTATATGCATGTCACAATCAGAAAGTCTGTGCTTTGACAGCTTATGGTGCTTAGTGAACCCAAAGGGTGCAGATAGAATACATGGAATTTTTGCAGAGTGTTATTTTCTTTAATAATTTCAAGTAGCAATATTTTACATATTTTGCTTAAGTAGAAGTGGGTGACAAAAAAACGTTTCACGTGGCATGTGTCAGGTTAGCTTTCTGTGGAGGTAGTTGATAAGAATGAGTGTTTTTTGTTTTGCTTTCCTTTGCATTGATGGATGCAATGCTTCTTTGCTGTAGGAACATTCCAGCTCTGGGGTCATGCTATTCAAGTAGACTGGGCAGACCCTGAGAAAGAAGTTGATGAAGAAACAATGCAGAGGGTTAAAGTATTATATGTAAGAAATCTAATGATGTCTACTACAGAGGACACAATTAAAGCTGAATTCAACAAGTTGAAGCCAGGAGTAGTTGAACGTGTAAAGAAGCTGAGGGACTATGCTTTTGTTCATTTTTTCCACCGAGAAGATGCAGTTGCTGCTATGTCCGTGATGAATGGAAAGTGCATTGATGGTGCCAGTATTGAGGTAACGCTGGCGAAGCCAGTTAACAAAGAAAGTACTTGGAAGCAACATTTTAATGGTCAGCTGAGTCCCGGTTCTGAAAATCTCCTGGGGTTTCCTAACAAGGAAGATGGTCATCAGAAATCCTTGGGGAAAGCAGCAAGTCTTTCAGTTCGTCTTAATGGCCAGCACGTTCCAGGCCCCTGTGAAGTTGAAAGATGTACATACCCGTTTTTTCCAGGAATAAAGCTTACTCCAATTAGCATGTATTCTCTAAAATCCAGTCACTTCAGTTCTGCTGCAATGCATCTGGATTACTTTTGCAATAAAAATAACTGGACACCGCCAGAATACTACTTGTATTCAACCACAAGCCAGGAAGGGAAGGTACTCTTGGTGTACAAGGTGCTTATCCCTAGTATTGCAGATGGCTCCCAGAGTTACTTCATGCCAGACAAACTCTGTACAACAGTAGAAGGTGCAAAGGAGTTGGCAGCACAGTTCACACTTCTACATCTAGGTAAGCATGAACACTTTCAATTAGTTCTTAGGATCTGAAGCTAGAGAGGTTACTTTAAAATAGTTCTTTGTGAATAAATCTGGGCGTGTGTGTTTATCTTTATATATGGTATAAGATAGTCTACAGAATAATTGTTTCTTATATGGTTGGCTGAGTCTGGACCATGAGGTGAGAGCACTGAAGAGACGTTGTAAACGTCCATACAGTGCAGTGCCAGGCCGGCTTTTGCTTACATTTTATCTACCATGATGAAGAATCAGATGACATGTTAAGTAATTTAGGAATAAGGTCATCTGCGTGATGATTATAGTGCTGAAAACTTATATGGAAGATTGTGTTCTTGATCTATTACCGATAGCAAGAACAGAAGTGGTAGATCCTCATTCAGATGAGTAGGTTTGGGAAGCTTTTTTGATTCCTCTTTATCCAACTGTTATCTTTGGGTAGTGCTGTCATTTAATGGTTGGGTTTTTTTTTAACCAGAAAACAGGAGAAAATAGGGATGAAGTTAATTACTTTGTAAATCTAGCATCTTCACTTATACACCACTTAATAGAATTTGAATGCAATTACTAGAAGAGGGGAATTTTTATATTATAAGAAGCTATGATAAAATGTGTTATTTTCATAGCTAAGACAGATCTCTGCACTTCTGACAGTATAATCCTATTGCTCTATAAAGTAAATAAATAATACAAAATATAACACTTTTGTTATCTAGTTCCTGGCCACCGTTTTTTCAGAACATTAAGCACACAGCATTCAGAACACAGGATGGATTTCTAGTTCCAGGTTGTTTCATTAGTAATTGTCATCATTTGATCAAACTTCATCCTTAAAGAAATCAGAAATTTGGCTCTTTAGCACTCACATTTGAAGGCTGTTACAGAGCCATACTATAATGATGTGAAAACTCCTCATACTTCGATGCAAAGCTTTGTATAAGTTATTCCCACTGTTCTTTTGAACAGTTGTCCTTCTGCTTAGTTACCTCTTTATCTCTTTCTAGTCTTTACATCTGAGTGTATCTAAAGATGAGATAGAACTGATCTTTTTCATTTTCCAAGTGTTATGAACCATCATGTAATTTTTCTGATCTGCTGAATAACATTCTTCTGTATTTGTTGCATGGTTTCTTTCAGCATGAATAGATCATTAGATGCTGTATCATGAAGTGCATCCTTATTAGTCTTTTGTAGAACAACACCAATCCTTGTGTCCTTACAAAAAACTGCTTCTAATGAATCCCAGAGGCAGAGGTTTGGGGTTTTTGCTTATTTTTTTTCTTTCTGTGTAGAATTCTTTCTGTGAAGAATTGCATGGGAGATGATAGGCTGGTTCTGATAATGCAAACTAGCTTCTTGTGTAATACTATGTAGAAATTGGATTTTTTTTTTTTTATTGCAGGGGTTTTGGTGGTGGTTGGATATGTGTTTTGTTTTGTTTTGTTTTGTTTTTTTTTAAATTCAGAATTGGAGCAATGCCAGAGTTGTTAGTGTTTTGTTTCTTTGGAGTGGTGGTAGGCAAATTTTTTCCAAGATTCCTATAATATGCAGGAAGTTCAAAACAGGTTGTGCTTTGATTATTATTTCCATTTATTAATGAAGTACTGTTTTTTTTTCACCTTCTAGTTTAGAATATCAGCCTTCTTAAGCTACAGACTACCAAGTTTGAAAGGAGTGGCATTCTCTGGATAGTGCCTGCTGTGTGTGGGCCAGGCTCTGTGTGAGGCATCAGACTCGGTGATCATGTATGGTGCAGCTCTAGACAGAAGCACAATGAGATTGTACAGTTCAGTAAATATTGCTTTTATGCTCAGCTCTGCATGCATACAGGGCTCAGGACTGCATCCACAAGATACAAGGCTTGATTCTGCTTTAGGAATGTAAGGAGGAGAAGTGAGAATAATGAAAAAGTGTTTATTAAAATGATTTTACTTCATAGTTTTGGACCAGTGAAACTAAGTCTTCAAGGAAATGGAAGCAGAAATAGTAACTGAAAGGTTGAGTCGCTGTGTTAGAGGTGACTGCTTCTGTTCCTGAGAAAAGCTTTAAGAAATACTTCTGTTCCCTTGTCCTGCTCTATTCCACTCCCCCCTCTTGTTTCTCCTCACCTGTTCTAGTTTTAGTGGATTTGGAAAGCTACTGCTGATAGCAAGCTGTTAAAATAGTATTACCATCCTTCTCACCCTCATACTACTGCTTAGCACTTGTTCTGGAAGTCTCTTGGTACTCAGCCTGTGGTGAAATTTTTCTTGATGAGTGTGTAGCAGACTTACCTCAGGCTTGACTATGACAGATTTGTTTTTTT
>NW_008599496.1:0-485 GCF_000691845.1 Merops nubicus
CCGCTCCTGGGGCCGCTCCCGGGGCCGCTCCCGGGGGTTAGTCGGGTGGGGTATGCTGTCAGGGAGAGGATCTCTGGTGCTCCTCTAAGGTGCAGGCTCAGGGGTGCAGCTAAAGGAAACGAAGGGAAAAATGTTCTTGTACACATCAAGGGAGGTCTGAGGGTAAACAAAATGAAGGCGAGATCGCCGGGACAAAAGATGAAACTGTTTAGTTGTTACACACCTATGGTAGATTGGCTCCTTGATGTCTCTCATGAAGCTACTCTGGGTTTCCTCCCTGAGCACTAATATTTCACAACCTGTATGAATAAGTTTAGGTCAAAGCACGTTAATTGAGCATGGCAGTGGCTGAACATGATGAGGCACTGAAATGCTGGGGTTTGAACCCCAAGCCCTGAACTAAGGTTGACATATGGGTGATTCCCACAGCCCTTCATACAGAGGTGGTGAGTTTGCCTTATAGCTTCCCCCCAGGGTGCGGCCGG
>NW_008599496.1:598-4548 GCF_000691845.1 Merops nubicus
GATTCCCCACCACAGAGTTTCGTGGTTCAGGGCAGACCTCCTGACTCCCTGGAGCTGGGCCCCAGTCTGCTTGGACCTTTGTGAACACGGGTCAATCAGGCGAGAGTCGCCATGTGGGCACCTTTCTCTTATGTGTTTAACTGGCTGGTCTGGCTGTTTCCCATGCTAACTGTGGGAAACCTTGGCTCACTGTCTGTACCACCTGTTGTGGGCTGAGTCACATCGTTTGTGGGATTGTTGGGGGTGGTGTCATTTATGTACCAGCTGATTGATCTGTTTGTACCCCCAGTGATCATTCATGCAATGTCCTTCTTGTCTACAATACAGTCTGCGTGTTGGTTCATCTTCCTGCTGGTGCTATCATTTTTGTTGGGGCTGGTCATTGGCAAAACAAGCACCTCCTTCAAATCATGACACAAGTTAGTGGCTGGGCTGGCAGCACAGCACCAGAGCAACATCTTCCATCTCCACTCGGTCCCTCTCTTTAAACGAGGCTGAACTCATTTTAAACTGTACAGAAGACAGATAGGGGTTATTTTTCCTCCTTAGATGCATCCTAACAATAATATTTACTTCTCTGACTGTGAAAACTGGATTTTATTTTGTTTAGAGAAAGCAAGCAAAGCAGTTTCTTAAGTACAAAGTAAAGTTTCAGCTAGAACTTTTAAATTTTAGCAGAACTTTTATGAAAATTCAAGTTTTTATAGCCTGCTTGAGGCTGTATCTTTGACCAAGGGGTAAATTAATCCAATCATCTGTATGCCAGCCAACTCCTGGTACATTTTTACATTTGTTCTTGATTGTTTAACATCTTTAACTACTTTAACATGCAAAGTCAGAACCTTGGGTCTTATGGGTCAAGGCTGGGCATAAATTTTAGATGAACCTTCAACAGACCAAAAAAGGCAGAGGAGGAAAGGTCTTGGTCAAAGTTTACCACAAGATCAGGGTCTAGCGGGACTACGTTTTACCAAGTCTAGAGCTAGTGATAAACTGTTATCAGGACCAGACCTCCTGGAGCTCAAAGGATTTGGAGAACTATTTGTATTAAAATTAAAGTTAATGAGGGCAACGTGATTGATGCAGTATTTCGCCCCAACATTACAGGACTGCAGCCAGATACTTCATACCACTTCTAGCAGCCTTAGCTGACACGTGAATAGCTCACAGTCAGATCCAGATCCCTGCTGTCCTCCAAGGGGAGGAAAAATCAGCCTTGGGTGACACAGAGAATTGTCTTCTCTAAAGGTACTCCTCTGGAGATCAGCTTACGACCTGCCAACCAGATAGAACAGGTTAAGATTTGAAATTCAAGCATGTTTGAATGCTTTTGCAGTCTGGACAAAGGTAATGTATCAGAAAAAATATCCACAGAAAGACATAGGACAAAGCTCCCTCAGACATGCTGCCCAGGAGCCAGGGACTGCCCCTGGCTCTGTGCTGAACGCTGAAGGCAACACGAGCCACCGCTGGCATCTCTGGGTGAAGAGCTCAGTTCAAACACAAGAAATGCAACCACAGATACAGCATGCCCACGATTTTGTCTGCTCAGAGAAGAGAGAAAACACAAGCTTGCTTTACTTACACCAGTCATATACTGATGGTGGCAGATACCTACCAACGTAGTCCAAGTGCACCCCCACTTTCTCCTCGTGTCAAACTAGGTAACTTGGGGGTGGTGGTTTAAAATGAAAAGGAAGACAACATCCTCTAGATCTGGCCAGAATATGAGAGAAATAAAACTGGCAGAGTATCAAGAAGCATTTCTTTGCCCCAGCCATTATGAAATTAAATGAATGAGGTTGCCAATCACACTGAATCTAACTTGAGGTTGTCCAAGTGAAGTAAGAGTGAAATAGAAATGTTTGCTCCACAGCATGAGAGAATATGCAAAAACATTTGTTTTGGTTTAAGGCTTGGAATGGGGGTGTGACCTTCCAGCACCTGGGAGGACCCCAGGTGGGGGTGAACCATTGTATTCCCTCCCTTTCTGACACACACTCTGATAAGAGGCAGGAAGTGGGTGCTAACTCCACTCCTGCCCTGCAGCTCCGAGGTCGAGGTGTGCTTTGCTCCGTGGGACCTTGGAACTATTTCTGAGGGTTCTGTATATTTAATTTATTTTTGCATTTCCCCTAATCTTTGTGTATATTTTTTCTGACCTCCCTTTTTTGTTTTCTGTTCCTTGTTAAACAATATACTTTTTTTTTTCCATTTAACTCCCAATCTTTTTTTTTTTCCAAAGTGTCTCTCTCTCTCTATGGAGTCGGGGGAGGTGAGTACATAGTTCTGTTCCGTGTGGGTCCTGCCCTGAATCCCTTTTTACACGGAACCAGAACAACGTTCCAGCCAAAAATTAAGATGAGAGGGAAGGAGACCAAATGGCAAAGTGACAGATCGCTGCTGAGGGAGAGCTGTTCTCAATGGGCTTTAGTTTCATGTAGACACTGAATGGCCTTCCTGGCCAAGAGTCCTCCTGTGTTTACCACAGGGCTATGGAAATGGAGCTGAACAAAGGAACCCTTTCATTGTAGCTTTCCACATAACGCTACGGAATAAATTGCATTTCATTCCTTAGTGCTGCTCCAGCTCAGTGATAAACCAAACTCCTAAACCACATGTATACCTAAGATCACCCACAGTCTGAAGGGCACAGAAAAAACAAACCCCAGAAAGCAGAAGGAAATTAATGTCAACAATTACAACAGTTGCAGAACAGACACAAATACTCACTATAGGGAAATCCATTGAAGGGTATGATTGCCATAATGAATTCAAGTCAAGCTCTAATGTTTTGAAGTGCTTTGCCCACTCCTCAGAGTTAGTTCAGCTCCCAGGAAATCAGACCCTGTTCTGAATGCCTTCCACGTACTCATTCATGTGAGGTCTTAAACATGAAACTTCTCTAGCCTAGGTCAGCCAGCCTGGAGGACTGGGTTTGAACCTCCGCTCTGCCACAGGCTTGCTTTGTCACCTTGTGTAAGACATTTTGCATTTCAGTTTTCTTCTTTCCACAAAACTAAGGTAGTGATAATAATATTCTGAAGAATAATATTCTGAGGTTTAATTAATAATTGCCATGTACTGCAATTCTAGACTGAGAGTGCCAAAGAAAGAACAACCAAATATCCTAAAATGCTTCACTGCACTGCCCAGGGAACTTCAGGGAAGTTTCGCTTAAATTCCAACATTCCAGCTAAGCTGTTGGAGTCCAAACTTCCTGTTTGCTCACGCACACAAAAGTTACATCATTTGAACAAAGCTTTCCCAGACTGATGGCAGGAATCTGAATGAGGTCCTTTATTTCCTGTGCTAATGCTGTAACAACCAGGCTGCCCTAATTAGTTTAAACAGGAGATTGAGTGGGAAACAGGTTTTCTAAAACCATTCTGTACTTTGCAGCAGAGGGCCTGCAATTTCAATACTGTTCCTACAGGTATCACTGAACTTGTAGTACCTCCAAACCAGAAGCTATCTGGGGAGCAACAGAGAAAAGTAAGAGTTCACCTTCTGAAAGAAAGCCGTTAATATACCCTGAAGTTCAGGGGTAAGTAGCAAAGAGTTAAACATATACTAAATTAAATACTGCCAAAAATAATAATTAAAAAAAAAAAATAAATCACAATTTTAATAAAGAGGGGGGGAAAAAAAAACCAAACAAAGAACCAACAGGGCAGAAGTATAGCCATGATGCAAATCAGCATAGGTCTGCAGGAGATTTATTTTCATCTACTTACAGAAACTTATTTTTCCCAGCTGTGGGAAAATAATATTCTTGCTGAGAAAATAATTCTATTTCTGTTCTTTAAATCACAATTCTTGCTTTGTGTTTCACTCAGTTCAAGTCACCTGTCTGTAGTAAGACAGCATGTCATCTAAGCTTTGGTAAAGTGGTTCCTGACTTTGAGCGTCACTGCTGTCGGTCTGCGCTGGTGGTGGCACATCCTGGG
>NW_008599497.1:0-18905 GCF_000691845.1 Merops nubicus
CGCGCAGGCGGGGTTCCCCCTTGGATGCTTTTATTTGCGATACTTCGAAGTAAACATCATAGCAAGGCACAGACGCCGCTGCGGGTTGAGTAGATACGTGATGGCTCCGGAGTGCCCCCCCGCTACCCTTAACTCTATGTAGGCTACCTGGTCAGACGTCCCCTAACTAACTCACACCGTATCAAAAAATACAAAGAATCCGAACGGTTTGTATCAAAAACCACGTCGAGGCGAGGAGGTGCGCAGTCCGAGGGATAGTTCTTAAATTACTTAAACATCATCATAGTAAACAATAACGAGCAGGGTTCTGGCTCAATGTAATAATAATAAAAAAAAATAATGGTATAGAAGATAATTATATTACACGAAGCGCACATGGGGCAGGGAACGAGGGAGGGAAGAGAGAGTCAATGTGACCACATGGAGAGATGCGGCTCCCAAGTGACGGGCGATGCAGAGCCGTGGCGGGGGGACAGCCGCCGGCACCCCTGCGGGCTGCGCTCCCTCCTTGGGGCTCCCAGTGACCCCGTCGGTTGGGCAGCCCCGGCACCGAGCCGACGCCGTCGGGATGGTTTAACTCTGGCTGATGCCATAGGCAGGGGGGTGACACTGTGGGTTTTCCCCTTCTGGGGATGGTGCCAGCCTGACACCCGAGGTCCCTGCCAGGATGAGCCGCCAAGCACCGGGCCCAGCCACACCCACCCGTGGGCCAGCTTCCAGCAGCCAGCGAGTCCCGAAGGGGCACCGGGCCCTCCTTAACAAGGCCTTGAGCTGGGCTCACCTGAGAGGACAGGGGCTATGAAATTCTCTTTCGGGACGATTCAGGTCCAAGACATTTCATTAAATTGCCTTTTGGAAAATGAGGTTGTTATTCAGGCAATTAAAGGAAAATCAGCACAACTTAGAGCTTGAACCTGTCCCGTCTAATGCAGAAGACCCTGGATCTGCCGGCACAGTCCTGATAAGGATGTTTTGCTGAGATGGCATTATGAATTAAAATGAGTAAAACAAAGGCAGAATGAGAAGAGAAAAAAGAAGCCATAAATAGAAGAAGAAAGGAAGTGAGACAGGGAAGGCAAGGCTGGGGCTCCAGGAAGAGGCTGAGGCAGGGCACACTCAAAGGGAGACAGCTCATCTTAAGGAAACTGCCACTGCAGAAAGTGCTCCTTGATCCTCAGGAGCTGGACAAGCTCCAGTGAGGATTCTCGCCCTGCTTTCCCTTTCCACCTCTCTGGTCTGGCAGAGAGTTAGTGCTTAGGATGCAATGGCAGGGTCTGTTGTTTTGTTTTGTTTTTGTTTTTTTTTCTCTTTTTAGATTTCCCTTACAAATAGAAGTTAATGGAAAGCAAAGTCCATCCCAATAAATCAACAGAGTATTTCAAAGATTCACCCCATCCCCAGCCTGTATGTTGAGTAAAAACCCATCAGCAAAAAAAAAAAAAAAGAAACAACGAAAAGGGTTCTTCTAAGTCTTGAGAGACTTCGAGTGATTGTTCTGCAAGCTGCTGTTGGGACCCTCCATGCCACAGGTCTCACTGTGTTCGCAAAGAGCCAAGTCACTTCTGCACTCTTTGCATTTCAGGCTTTCTTCTTCCACCGTAGTGTTCGTCTCGCCGTTATACCCCTCGTGCCCATTCTCACTCATCTCCCTTTGTAACTTCAGCCCTTCATCTTCCTCCTCTTCTTCCTCCTCCTCCTCCTCCTCCTCCTCCTCTTCATCTTTGACTTTATGAACAATGAAGAGGTGTCTGTTCAGAGAGATGTGGGAGGTGTAGCACAAGCCACAGAAGGAGCACTGGTAGGTGGAGCTGTCCGTCTTGTGCCGAGGTATGTGTTCCTGAAACTCAGTGCTGACGTCTGTCGCGAAGCCGCATTTAGCACATTTCCAGTGTGCTTTCAGTTTTTTGGCTGACGGTGCGCCTGAACCCACAGCGGTCTCTGCCTGACCCAGCTCATCCATTGCCATCCTCTTTGGAGATTTTGCCTTAAAAAAAGAAGATTAAAACGTTACTTTATTGTTTGAGCCCACAGAACAGTAAGTGCTAAATGCCAGACCTGAGGGTGAACACGCATCAGTGCTTTGAGACAAACTAACCAGAGCCCAGGGTCTCCTGTTGCGTTGCCTTTCCTACCAGTACCTAAACACCTCACCCCGATGTGCAGGATCTCAACTGTTGTCCTGCAATGTGAGGTGGAAAATCTGGAAGGCGTTGGCTGGGCAGAAACATGATGGGGAAATAGAATGTGAACTTGGTGTGGGAGGAAGGAGACTACAGAGCAGGAACATGAGGGTGCCAGAGCCTTGGGAGCAGGCTGCCCACAGAGTTTGTGGAGTCTTCTCCTCTAGAAACTAGATTCCAAACCTGCTTGGATACCATCCTGGGCAGCCTGCTCTGGGTGACCCTGCTGGAGCAGCGGGGTTGAACGAGATGATCTCCGGAAGTCCCTTCCAACCCCTCCTGTGCCAGGATTCTGTGACACATGAGGGACGCAGGGACGGTCATCATCCCAGACAATGTTGCTTAGATTGAAATCTGAACATTTTCCCTCCACTCAAGCTTTTTCTTCATGGCATCTCTCAGGAACTGGTCCCCTCTGTTCTATAATCCTGTAGCGAGCTTCTCTTCCCATAAGGACAACTCACTTGCAAACGTCCCTTCATGGGCTTTTGCTATCTCCTTATCCAGCAGCACTGAACAGTCATTGTTCAGCATACAGCTTATAGGCTGGTACATGCACACCCAGCCAGAGCCAGCCAAGCCACAGCCTGAGCCAGGTGCCCAGTATGTCAGCTCTTGGGGGAAGCAGCCACTAGCTCATGGAAGTGAATTCTTGAGTTACCTCACAGCATAAATACAGAGGGCAGTCAGTCTTGGCTGTGATCCCTCAGTGCTAGGGTACAGATGAACAATAAACTGTACTGGTATGGAAAATGTGTGTCTATTTTGAAAGCAAATGGAGCAAAGAAGCCAAATCAGCCAACCCTCTGCTCCAGCCCAACCCAAAATAAAATTAATTGAACAGTTACATTTGCTGAAAAAAATTACACAGGCCTATGTAGTCAATAGGTACAATTTTGTAAGGGAAGGCCTGGTAAAATCATAACTCTAGCCTGTAACTCAGGCTAAGCAGAGAAGGGCTCTGGGAGAGTGACTCAGCTGGAATAGAGGAGGTGAGGCATGCTGTGTGTTTGCACCGTGGTGTTTGGTCAAAGTGGGTTATGCCTAAAAAGTATGTAAACCAATGGTCGACTAATGGCATAAGAAGGCTGGGTTTTTGTACATAAAGTTCCTTCTTTGCACCTGCCTGGGGACTCCGTGCTGCTCCATGCTGCCATACCAACACAGGCCTACTTAGGAGGAATGCAGTTCTTGTAAGTAATGGGTCTAATAAGTGTTTTAATTTTATTTTTTTTTTTTTTTTTTTTTAGCTAGCAGAAAAAAACAAGGGAGAAAGAGGAAAAATGTACCAGGCTCATGAACAGAGTGGCAGGAGAAAACAAGGGTAATAACAAACCTAAATCAGGCCTGGTTACAAAGGAGACTGAAAAAAAGGCCAGTAAAAAGCACAGGGCCACACGTTCAAGAGTATCTTGAAAAATGCAAGATAATGTTGCCCAGGTGCTGCTGCAGCTCAGCTGCACTTCCTGTTCCTGTGCTGATCCTGCCACTGGCAGAGAAGCAAACTGGATGGAGTTGGGAGGAGGGAAAGGAGGATCTGCCATATGGATGAGAGGGCTTGGCTGCTGTGAGGCTGCAGCTCAGCATAACACCCGAGTGAACACCTATTCGCCAGGTATGTTTATTTTTTAATGAAAAGAAATCAGTTACTTCTGCTGTGTCTCTGTCTGGAGCTTTTGCTTTGGCCATCTGGGATAAGTCTGGGGTTTTGATGCCGTGCATGAGGCTGATGTGATTCTCCAGCATGAACGGCTGAGGAAATGTCTGATTTTCATCTGTGCAGTACCTTGGAAATACAAGAAGGAATAAAATTTATTAGAGGAAATGCCCAGCTGTTCATTTCCACCCAAACAACTCTTTGTTATGTGCCAAACCAGTAGGCGTCATTGGAGACAGATGCTGGTGAACAACGTACTATTGGGTTACCAAAATATGCAGCAAATCATAATTTTAATACTAAAATATTACCCCTGAGATAAATCTAGAACCATTTAGAATTTACCACGGTAAGCAAGAATGAGAATGGAAGCAGAGAACGTCTTACAGGACAGTACTAAATAGATGCAGAGACTGGTAGAGGTTAGGCCCACTGTGAGACATGCTATATGAATACAAGATAACTGATCAATATAGAAAATGCATGTGAGAAAAGTAGCTCTCAGATGAGAGACCTATGCACAGAGGGACCTCATGACTTGTGTAACAGCAAAGAGGTCTGCAGGAAAACCAGCTTCTGCGCCCAGTGTTCCCAAGCATCAGTGCAGCATCCCATCCACAAGACCACCTGTATCATAACACAATTCAAATTCTCACAAAACTGCTGAACTTCCAACTTTAGTAACAATACCCTAAGCAGAAGCACTCATGAACACTTTGTATGTAACTATTCATGTTAGAACTTGGTAGGATTCACGAGCTCCAGAGGGCATGGTGGACCTCTCAAAAGTAGATGTGAAGGGGATGTGCCACCTGCTATAACTTTCACTCCAGGATGACTGAAGTCTACCAGAAATAAGTGCCAGGTCTTGCAGACACATAAACCACTTCCCTGCAGCATGATGAAGTACACAGAGGTCTCTATTAGCAACCAGGAAACCCAAAATTGACTTTTTACTCTTGCGCTGCCCACCAGTGTGAGATGGGGAAGGTCCATCAGTTACACATCGACCTCAGCCGTGAGGCA
The DNA here is from genome assembly GCF_000691845.1 of Merops nubicus. Lineage (NCBI taxonomy): Eukaryota > Metazoa > Chordata > Aves > Coraciiformes > Meropidae > Merops > Merops nubicus. Next base: position 4,864 of record NW_008599497.1, read on the forward strand.
AGGAACACCAGGTTCTCTGAAACACACAAACTGCAGTTGAAATGTAGGCAGCAAGAGATGAAAAGCAACAGAGGGAAGATGAAGAGTCTCTGGGCAACAAAGACATCTTCCAAAAGAAGATTCCTACTGATCTTCCAGTAACTAGATGAAAATTAAACAACAGTCAGTAATGATGTGAAAGTGCAGACATGCTCATTGAACACTTCTGTTTTTTAACAGAAAGTGCTTAGATGATAAATCAATATTTAATAATGATGGAATTCTTCTCCCTCATGGAGGAAAGATGAGAGGTTATTAAGTGGTATCAAAAATAAACATGTTGAAAATCAAGCTTTCCAGACAGTTTGTACTTAAAACTTGAAAAATAGGAGCAAGTTCTCATAATAATAACCAAGCAAATTATGAAAGAAAATAGAAAAACATCAGAGTGTTTTGCAATTTGTCCTAATTTGCAGTTCTTTCCATGTGAGCAGGGAAAGATGTTTTCCTAACTTGAATTACTCCAAGCTTGGCAGGAGGGTCTTCAAGCAAGACCTCCATCACTGGTTTCTCCCTACAGAAGGCAGAGGAGCTAAGCAGGGCAGGGGCAGAATGGGAAGTCACGGCTTGAAATGTTAGAAGCCAGAGGGAGGTCACCTACAAGACAAACGTGCTGGAGTCACAACGATACTCAGTTGTCTGATCAAGTCTTCCTTCATGCTTCTCATGGAAATCCAGGAGAAGAGGGTGACACGAAGTTAAGGCATCAAAACCTCAGAAGGGAGTAACAAGTGAGACTGATACAAACATCCTGGTGGGAAGAAGGAAGACAGACACCAGCAACCAAGGGAAAAGAAAAGAAGCAGCAGAGATGTGCTGCCTTACAGGGCGCAGAAAGGAGCTGAGGAGGATTCAGAGAGACAGGAGGATTTGAACGCAACAGTCACGGAGGAGAGTTTTGGAACAGCTCTTTAGACAAACTAGGAAGGATCAAAGGGGAGACTGAACAGAAGACCTTGCATCCAAGCAGAAAGCAGCTGTCAGAGACACAGGGACAAGTATTTCAAGGAAGAGGTTTCATTTGAAGAGTGCTGTGATGTCAGTAAGTCTGCCACTATAGTGATTAAAGACAGCACAACCACTGTCCAATTAAGACTTCATCAGCAGACTCTGAGAAGGAGCAACTACAAGCTTAAGAATTAAACACAACCACAATTCACTTTAATCTCTAGCTGTGTCTTCTCTGCTGTAAACATGGCATGACCATGGACACTTGGGTGAAGCTGTGGATCCGTAACTGTGTGTTGCATGGAAAAATAATAGAAAAAAATGGACTCCAGGGCCTGTATAAGGTAATGCACAGAAGAGGCTGGCACGTCCCAGCTTATTGGGTATTTCTCTACAAATCCTTCTTCCCACCTAAGCCTTATGTTCATTTTGATTCTGATACACTCTACCTTGAAAACAATCATTCCAGAGAGAACAGATTTATACAAATCTGGTGCATGTAACTCCAAACGCACAAACTTAAAGCAGAATGAAACATAATGGCAGCCAACATTTCATCTTCTCCAGAGGTTCCAAGTCAAAGCATGGTTACAAGAAATGGAAAGATTAGAAGTCCTGGCTGAAAAATGCATCAGGAATGTATTCCTGTCAGGCCCCAGCAGTGATGCCAGGACTGTATCTATTTACTAAAAGCTACTGTGGCTCACTAGGCAGTCCAAAGAAATTAAGTACCTGAGAGATGTACTCTTCAACACAGGCTTCTAGTAACTTAAGTGCAGTAAAGTGACAGCCTGCTCTTCAGAAACACTTGTATTAAACCAGAATTTTAATTAAACAATTCTCCCAGCCTACCTCACTGCAGACATCCCTTCCAACACAAATGTTCTTTAATTCTGTTTCAGAAGGATGTCTCAGGATGAGACAGGAAGTAAGTCTGCACAGTCACTTTGGTGTACAACTTAATGCTGCAACACTAGAAGAGAATGGAGCAGTTGTAGAGGCAGCTTTGTAAGCACTGGGCTTTGTCCTAAACTGCGATCATACCCACAGTTAAAACAGGCTCACTGGCAATTTTCTGCTGTAAACATGGCATGACCATGGACACTTGGGTGAAGCTGTGGATCCGTAACTGTGTGTTGCATGGAAAAATAATAGAAAAAAATGGACTCCAGGGCCTGTATAAGGTAATGCACAGAAGAGAACAGTTAATTTTCATTAACTGCTTATTTATACAGCTCATCTGAAATCTCCAAATTCATTTGCCAACTTTGAGGTGAATCTTCCCAAGCAAATCTAGCAGTCTTAATGCTCCACTTCCCTGCAGCTTGGGCAATCAGTTCTTCCTGTGTAAAGCAGTGGCAAGACCCAGTGCCCTGCTTCATTAGGATCTAACACTCCTTTTGTGCCATTTTTTCATGTGGAAGGCAAAAGAGTGATTCATGACTATGCAAACCACGAAGTGGCGGAAGATTGGCCCAATATTTTCTTGGCTGTTCTACAGCAGAACAGCTTGTGGAATACCACTGTCCTTTTGAACCTGCAGATCTCAAATCAAACCTTACCCTAAATTTCCAAAGGGCACTGTGCAGTCAAAAGCACAGTCAAAAGACTTATTTTAGCCTCTCGTGTGTAACATACTTTTCTCCTCGCTCTCCCTCAGTAACTTACAGCCTGGAGTAGATAGGAGCAGACACAAACTATTACAGAGGGCTTCCAAACATGAAGGATTAGCCTGTTCCTGAAAACAAATTTTAAAAGTGGCATTCAGTACGTACCAGCAAGTATAAATTTTCTTTGCTGTGTCGTGATTATTGCGGATATGTCTACGCAGACTGTTGGAGGCATTAAATGAGCGTTCACACTGTCGACAGGGGTATCTCTTCATAGACTAGCAGAAGAACAGAAAGATCTTTTAATAACAGGGAGATGGAAGGCACAGACTGGATTCTAAAATTCCCATGCTCTTCATCTGGACCCTACCTCTCAGGTGCAAAAAATCCTACCAGTGATAAAGATCACTGAGGTTGCAGGGTCCCATGTATACTCAGCCCAACAGCTGGCTGCTAGCACTGGTCTTATAAAAATCAGGACTAGCTAAAGCATGTGCTTGATTTTATTGTTTTGAATAGGGATTGGATTAGCTGGTTCTGTGGGCTCATTTTGCTACAGGACCCTCTGGAGAATTAGTTCAGCAGAAGGTCCCTTCTGCCTCAAAAGAAGACAGGACCCCACTGTGAAGTACAAATTCACTTACTCTTCTCTCTTCTCATAATTCAGCACAATAAAAGGGCAAAATATTAAAAAGCATCACACAGTCCCACTTGTTACCCATGTATGATGTCCATGTCCCCCTATGCAACTCTGCCCCATAACTGGCTTCCTCTTTTTCCTCTAGTCCTTCATATAACCTGGATGCATTCAATTTAAAATCTTCTTAAGGCTTGTTTAATGAATACATAGATGTATTGAACTTAAATATTTGGCAAATTTCCTCATTTTATAGAATTGAAATGGGAAAATCCAGCATTCTCACCCTGCCCCATCTTCTCTTGATACTTATCAAGGGAGACAATCCAGAACTTCCCAAGTCAGCTAGAATGTATCAAAGACCACGATCCGTAGTTCCACAGCCTCTGCTCAGAGTACTTGAGAAAGGTGACTCAGTATATCAAACAAGAAGTCCTGATGCCAAAGTACTAAGAAATCTGGCTGCACCTGATGTCTTGGCCTAAGTCCTGCCAGCAAGCAAGGATTAGCTTGGCAGAAGTAGGTCAAGGCAACATAAGGCTTGAGCTGGATGTAACCAAAAAAAATTGACATTTACTGTTCTTATAGCGATTAGCTCTGTTCACTGCATGAGTCTGTAACTCTTCCTCAGACAGATGTAGTGATATCTACCAAACAATACATCACGCAGAGGAGGAACTGTCCTTCACAGTGTAGAAATTTTAAATCAGACTGTTGAACCAGCAACAGGAGAAAACATGACTTTTTATCCACTTACCCCAACGAGCCGAAGAGGAAGCCTGACATTAGATGCAGTGGGAGAAGGAACAGCAAAGAGGATGAGGTATACAGGTTGTGAAGCACACAATCAAGGACAGGAAGTATGTTTACAACAGGCTACAGAATTATTTGGTTTTTGTTCTGGCCCTGAGCTTACTCCTCAGTGAGCTGGCAAACAGATTCTCGGTTTCTTTTCGCCCCAAATATTAATGATTATCAGACTCTTCTGCTAAAAATATCTCTCGTTACCTAGTCATCTGAGTCCTTACCCTTCCATGATTTCTTTTCATGTGGGACACATAGGTTTCCCGATCAGGCATCCACTGTGAACACTCTTTGCAAGTCCAACCAGTTCGTCTCAGTCTGGACTTGGATTCAGGATTATATCCTTCCACCCTCACATCCTTCCTCAGCAGAGGGGAGTGAGAAGTCCCATTGGCTACCAACAGCTCCTTTGGTGTGTTATGAATCTGGTTCCTTGATGACTTCTCAGATTTCTGTTGAAAGTTTGAGAGCTCCTCAGGATTTTGGGGGATGCCATGAACACCCTAAATAGCAATAATAATGGAATCACACTTTAACATTTATATGTAACTCATATTATACACCTTTATTTATAAATAAATAACACGTACTGTTTAAATAAATAATTTAAGCCCCGCATCCTCCAAAACAGTGTGTTGATATATTGCTCCCACTTATCTTCCCATTTCCCCTTGAAGCTGGCTGCAGTGGTTTCCCTGGTAAGAGATTTTCCCAGGAAAAATGAAGCTTCTGTTTATGTTCCCTGCATGACAACAGCAGCTCCTCAGTGCTGCCAGTTTAACATTTTGGATGAGCTCTGAGAACTCTGGTTAAACAGGGAAGATGTAATGGAAGAGAAACGTTAATTGTCCTTATTTCAAGAGCCTAAGTGCTAAAAACACAGAGATTTGGTAAACCCTGAATTAAATCTTCACTGTTTTCTTAGGGGCTTCAAAGCTGCTTCATCTTTGCTCAAGGGATGGGAAGAAACAAACTTTCAACTCCACCAACCCTTTCTTCAATTCCACACTGTCCATTGCTAGTTACATTTTCATGGTTCAAAACTTTGCTCCTGACAAATAAAAGCAAGCATAAAGCCAGAAACCCGCCTTATAAGGAATATGTCTCCAGGCTCTGTGGTTGTTCAGTGGGCCAAAATCCAAAGTCCCCCAAAAAGTTATTTTAACAAAGAAAACTGAACATAAGGAAAATAATCCAGAAACGAAGAGCTGTGGGAAAGCAAAAGCAAGGAAAAGAGCAACATACCAAAGAAACCTCAAGAAACTCCCTTAGGAACAACAACAGCTCATCCACACAAAAGGATAATTTAGAGGTTTAATTGTGCACAGTCATTAATAACGGGTAAAGTTTCAACACACAAAGGCCCCAGGCCTTTGGAAGTTTTTCTGTGGGTTAGACACCAAACAAACTTCAAACCAGAAGGTCTCATCTGAGAAGCCTGTGTGCTTTGCACCTGATGCAGCTGATGTCCGCAGTGGCTCCTTCGTGCAGCAGCAGGGAAGTGACAGCTGCTCCACAGCTCTGCCAGCTATCTAGGGCAACAGGAACAGTTCACCTTTCTCCCCACCTGGGAATCTCGAGTGTTTTCTGAGCAAAGAGGACCTTAGTATCTATTCCTTACACAACTGAGAGGCGAGGGGAAGGAGCACAGAAAAACTGAACTGACTTCTCTGCAGAATCAGTAACAGAAGCCAGACTTTCTAACTAGTACTCTTACACTTTAACGATGGAAAACCAGCTTCTTCACCCTCCATGTAGGCATATATTAGACAGCACCTCCTATAAACTCTACTTTGCACAAAGGAGCAGGATCTGATAGGTGAAGAGATTAGTTAGTGCAATTACTACCCTGCCGCAGCCTTCTGAAATTACCATCTCAAAGACCTCTTGATGACCAAATACAGCCTCGTGGTTAAAAGACAAAAGTTTTCTAGTGGAGATGTCAAGTGTTGATGCACAAACTGCTGCAGGCAGGTCCCTGAGGGGTGGGATTTGCAAATGAGCCCCAACATGCAGTGCACCTCAACTGGAGCCAGTCTTTTAGGGGTAGGGTTGAATGCCTCTTTAAAGGTCCCAGCCTTAATCTCAACTCTATTTTCCTAGCTATAATACAGGAAGATTAGCCATCACTAGCTTCACAGGAGGGCTTCAAATTATAATTCATCACTGAATGCAAAGCATTTCCAGATTTGCAAGTTAAAGGCTTGGGGGAGAGAGCAAAGAAGTAGCTTTGAATGGGTTTTGCTTTTAGGAGAGAGCTAATCAATCATCTTGCTTTTTAAGTGTAAGTATAAACAAAATGAAGTCACTGATTAAAAAAAAAGGTCACTTTTTTTTTTCTTAATCAAAGGGCAATAAGACTTTGCAAGCTTCAGAATGCCACCAAGAAATCTTCCCTGAGGATTTCCACAGTGATGTGGCTAGACACTGCACATAGAAATATGCCAAGACAAGAGAAAAACGTGGTGCTCGCACATTTATGGGATAATCAGATCTGCAAGTCCTCATGCACATCCCACTAGGAACCATCACAAAATGGACAATAATCAGTTTTCCATATGCATAAAAGAGCAATGAATGGTTATTGCAGTGCTAACTGCGAGATGGGCTTTTACTGAGGGAAGGCAAGTTTGAAGCTCTCTCCAGACCACCATTTCGACCAAGTTTTGGGGCTGCACACAACTATCCATTTCAGACCATCTTCTGGAGCAGCCTGAGCAACTTCAGCCCATTTCCTCTTGTCCTGTTGCTTGGTCCTTGGGAGAAGAGCCCAACCCCCACCTGGCTCCAGCCTCCTGTCAGGGAGTTGCTGAGAGCCAGAAGGTCTCCCCTGAGCCTCCTTTGCTCCAGGCTCAGCACCCCCAGCTCGCTCAGCCGTTCCTCACCAAACTTGTGCTCTAGACCCTCCCCCAGCTTCATTGCCCTTCTCTGGACCTGCTCCAGCTCTTTGATGTCTTTCCTGAACAGAGGTGCCCAAAGATGAGGCTTCCACTTATTCAACCAATTTTCCTCACGCCATTGATATAAACTGTCATTGAACTCAAAAAACAGGACCACGTATCAGCAAGTGGTGAGTTACCTACCTTAACGTGCTGCATTAACTGCTGTTTCTGCATATACACCAGCTGACACTCTGGGCACTTAAACACTCCCACTAACAGCTTGTTGGTGTTCTGCTGGAAGTGCTCGTGGAGCAGCTTTTTCTTGTTAAAGACTGTCTCGCAAGAGCATTTGTAGATCAGCCTGGAACAACTGAAAAAAAAGTAACTCAGTCTCTCTTTCTTAGTTATCTGCAGAATACAGTGGAAAAAGTTATCTCACCAACTTCAGAAAGGGATGGGCTTCAGAGGAGCACTGTGCTCCCATTGTCAACACACACCCACATGGACAACTGAACCATTAACTCAACTGGGAAGAACAACAAAATGCCTCAGGGACATACCACATCTTTCTAAAAATAAGTTTACTTCTATGCATATGCATAACTACCTACGTGTGTGTTGGTAAGCGCAGACAGATGGGAGCAAATGCAAAAGTATTATGAGCTAGCTACATGTTACTTTCCATCCCACCTTTCCACAGCTTCTCCCTCAAAGCCACATTTCTGGCACTAGCTCAAGCCTTGGAGGGCAAAGCTACAGAGTGGAAAAACCAGGAGATTTCTCTGTAGCAATTTTAGGGGCAATGCTGCATGGCATAACTCTCCTCTGGCTTTTGAGTGGCAGATGCAGCAGTTGCTGGAGCCATCTACCAAGAGGTGCCACTGTGGGTCCTGCTGGACAAAGAGCTGACAACCGACTTCCTTTAATCGATGTTCAGCCTTAGGCTCCCTGCCCAAACTCCTCTCACCCTATACAGGAGACCATGTCCTTACCCAGGAGAGCACACTGTGGCCAGGAACAGACTCCCGCCAGCAGGCAAAGCGGCAGATCTTGTCATATGAAGACAGAAGCCAAAACCAGAAAAAAAAAAATGGGAAGGAAAGGGGAAAAGCTGAAGCCATCCAGCAAAGGAGAAGAAGCGATAAACCCAAAGTACTTACTGAGTATTCTTGTGAGGCTCTGCTGGGTGCTGACTGGTCATGTGAGCCATGGTGCTGTCAGCTGACTTGAAGGCCATCGGGCAAAAAGAACACTTGTGGAAGACTTCGCAGTGTTTCTCGTGGATGTGCACTTTCAGCAGGGCAAGGGTCATGAAGACGACTCCACAATGGATGCACCTGGGGGACAAACAAAGAGAAAGCTGACTTACAGCCACCAGCATTGCTTCCAACACACACGCCAAGCAGTGCAGATGGAGGCGAGCACCAGGCTATGGCAGGTCCTCACTTGGGTCTCTTCAGTAGCAATGTTGAAGAGTGAAGGAGAAATACAATACAGGAGTTCACAAGCTGGGCAGATCTCAAAACGAGAGTGGCAAGCAAAGATCTATAAAAGAAGCCTTCAGAAACTAAAATGACCCAGAAAGAACAGAGGAAGATGTGGTTCAGCAAAGTCCTAGACCTGTATCTGTTGGAAGGCCAATTCCACTACAGGAACAAGTGAAGAACTAAAGTAAAAGTATCAGATAAGATCTCCACATAGCATAAGCAGCATAAATACCAGTTAGCCCTCAGTACAAAATAAAAAGAAAAAGAATATTCAGCTACAAAATCTTCAGTAAACCTGTACAATTTTACCTTGCAACTCCACTGAGCACTAGAAAATGACACCAACAGCAAAGATACTGAAATTCATAGAATCATCTAGGTTGCAAAAGACCTTTCAGATCATCTGGTCCAACCATTCCCCAGCACTACCAGGTCCCCACTGACCCATGTCCCTCAGCACCACATCTCCATGGCTTGGAAACCCCTCCAGGGATGGGGACTCCAACACTGCCCCGGGCAGCCTGGCACAGGCCTGGACAACCCTCAAAGGGGAAGAAATTGTTCCTCAGGTCTAACCTAAATCTCCCAGGGGCAACTTCAGCCCATTTCCTCTTGTCCTGTTGCTTGTTCTTTGGGAGAAAAGCCTGACCCCCACCTGGCTCCAGCCTCCCGTCAGGGAGCTGTGGAGAGCCAGAAGGTCTCCCCTGAGCCTCCTTTGCTATGGGCTAAACAATCCCAGGTCCTTCAGCTGCTCCTCACCACACTTGGGCTCTAGACCCTCCCCCAGCTTCATTGCCCTTCTCTGGCCACACTCCAGCCCCTCAAGGGGGTTCTTGGAGTGAGGGGCCCAAAACTGAACCCAGGATTCGAGGTGCAGCATCCCCAGTGCTGAGTACAGGGAGACAATCCATGCACTAGTCCTGCTGGTCACACTAGTGCTGATCCAAGCCAGCTACATAATTTCTAATACGAACAGCAACAGGAACACCCAAGGAACTGATTAAGCTCATTAAAATCATTAAGACACAGAAGATGCCTGGAAGCTGGGAGGATGGTCCAGGAGGAGAGGGAGGAAGCAGCAGAGGTTGCACATGGAGCCGAAGGGTTCTTCTTAGCAGCTGAAACACAGGCCCAGGGCCAGGAGATCCAGGGTCACCCTGCTGGTCCTACCCATCCTGTCCTTCCAACGCAAGCCTTTGACAGGCCTTGCCTTCTACTCCCCCAAGATGGCACCAACCAGCAGCGTTACTGTATTTAACACTCCTCCTGAGAACTTACCCTTGTGCTGTGCTCTGAGAGAAGCCACACACCACCACTACAAGCGCAGACGAGGATGTAGACACCTGCCCTTGCCGGCCTCAGCCACACCAGACGCAGGGTTTACCATCCCCCCAGGAGCACCTACACCGATCCAGGACTAGAACAGCCTCTCCTAAAAAGGTTCTGTCAAAATGACTAACAGTGGAGAAGTTCAGCTGGGCAATCCAGGGAGCCAATACTTGTGCTAGCAGGATGTGAGAGACACGAGAGAGAACTTCCTCCGGCGAGCCTGGGGTCAAGAGGCCTTATAAATATCTTTTTTAATTCATTCTGAGATCTGCTGCTTGCCCGAGGAGCTATTGCGTTTGCGTGTTCAGTAGTGGACCCTGCTGTCACAGACAGACCCCAGATACAGAGCGACTGGAAGAGTTCCAAGGCTGTTTATCAAAACCAAACAAGCCGTTGGATTATCCTTCCCTCTGAACCAGCCTCCCAACAGTGTTTAGGAAACAAGCCCACACTTTGAAGTTACACTTCAAAAGATTGTTAGGCACGTGCCAGCACAAAGGAGCCAAACCCTCTCCCCTCAAAACATGCACAGAAAAGCTGTTTTCTTAGATTTGGAGAGGGAAGTGGGGACAACAGCTGGTGTCATCTTTGGGGAAGAAGAGAAGAGAAGGCTCCAGGGAGACCTTCAGGGGCCCTTTCAGGACTTCAAGGGGCCTGTCAGAAAGCTGGGGACAGACTTCTGAGCAGGGCCTGTTGCGACAGCACAAAGGGTGACAGTTTGAAACTAAAAGGGGGGAAATTCACACTAGATAGAAGGAAGGAATTTTTGATGCTGAGGGTGGTGAGACCCTGGGCAACGTTACCCAGAGAGGTGGTTGCTGCCCCATCCCTGGAACCATTCCAGGTGAGGTTGGGTGGAGCTATGTTGGCCAAACGTGCTCTAGCTGTAGATGTCCCTGCTCACTGCAGAAAAGTCTCTTCCAACCCAAGCCAATCTATGATTCTATGATTCCATGAATAAATTCCCTAAGTATAAAATGAACAACAAATGCTAATCCTGACAGTAAGGTCTGGCTGGTACATACAGGAATATCCCACGGGCTTCTTCCACAAACACTCCATGAACTAATAAGAGGTGGTTCTGCATTATGCTCGGTTTCACTTCACTTAGAATTAGGGATGAAGTTAAGTACTAACTCAGGGTCAAACGATCATAAGTTAATTTAATTTACAGTAAATGGAAGTTTAAACAACAGCCACTCTGTAATCAAGAATCCCAGTGCCAGAAGGACCAAGTTTGATAAAGTAAACTAATTAGCAGAACAAAGGGGATGGAGGATGTCAGAGGCTTGCCATGTAATTTCTGCAAATTGCAAATCTCCTCAGCACAGATGAATAATTTGCAAAAGAAGACTCTTGGATAGCCTCAGGCCAAGGAGCGGTGGTGTAAATGTCTTGGAAAGCATCCTGCACGAGGAGATAAAACTACAAGATGTTGTCTTAACCCTGTGAATATTTCCTATGCTCCTCAATATTTCCAGCCCCTCAACTCTCCAGATGGCCCCAAACAGGAAACCGAGTCCCAGGTCAGCGGGACTGATCAACTTCCAAGCTGGAAGGTGCTTGGAAAAGGTGGGGAGTGCCATTTGGGAGTAAAAGTAGAAAGGAGCACTTAGAACAGACTTACTGATTTTAACCTGCAAAAGACCTTTCTCATTTTCAGTACAATCACTAGCCATGACTGAAACCCAAATAAAATAGTCTTACTCCAAACTTAATTGAATGTTTTGGAGTGTCAGCAGAAAAGGAGATGGAGTAAGGACTGATCACAAAAACAAAACTAAACTTATGTATCAGAAATTCAAGAAAAACAGGGATATAGTGAGAAGAAGCAAAAGTCAACTTAATCCTAGGAAGGATTTAAAAGAACTCCTCAGCTTTTCAGCTCTGTGAGTTACAAAGGTGAAAGAAAAGAAGTAAAGTTGCTACATGACAACAGGGCAGATGCCATGGATTATCTAGATACGGTTCTGCAACTACAATTTAGTTCTTGTGTTTTCTACAGTGCCAATGATATGAGACAGGCGGTACAACTACGATGGCACAGCAGAAATTCACCTGTCTGCTGGACTCAGTTTTCACAGATGAGCTTGAGCAGATGTGAACTTGAGAAGTTAAGGAAATTTAGCTTCCAGAGAAGCTGGGTAAAGCTAAAAAATCTGTACGTATTATTCCTGAGTTCTGTTTTGGTTTAGATCTTCATTAACGTCCCTGGCACAGAAAGCAAGTAATTGCTGATGACATCTGCAGACGGACAGAAGCGCTTGTTTTCAAACAGCCTGAGTATCACAGTCATTTCATTTGCAATGGAATTCATTCTTTGTTGTGGGCTGTGCCCCCTTAAATCAGATCCTATATAAAAACCCTTATCTGCATATAATCCAATTCAGTATCGGTTTCTTATGTGTCTCTTGTCTTTGCAGTTGAAAGAAAAAGCCCTTGAAAACTTAAGTGAGATTTCAGAACAAACCACACAGTGGAAGCTTCCTGAATTTGCAGACACTTTAAAAGAACAGCTCCAAGAAGAGAAATTGCCCTATTCATTTTACATTTCAAAGTATTTAATGGCTATCAGAGAAAAAAATGGAGCTTTACGGAATTTTAAAAGGTCTTAGGACTTAGTCTCACCTCCCAGGCAAATCATCTTTGTCTTAGGAGCTGTGCTGCAGCTCAGGTGACCTAAACATGCCAAGGAGGAAATACTTGTAGGGAACAGTAATGTCATTTATGAAAGCAGTCAATCTGATCAGAGAAAACACAACACATGCACATACACACCAAAGCACTCAGAACATCGGGAACCTTCCTCCAGCCATCTCAGTTCATGAGAAGTGTTTGGAGAGAGCATACACGAAAATAATCTACGCCCTTCTCGTGAGGGCGCACAACCTCAGTCCACTACAACTGACATAACTGTAAGGGCAAACCTTAAGGAGACTTAGAGGATTAAGATCTGCTATCTTTGTGCTGTAAATATCAATCCTGAGACGCCCGTCTGCAACTTGAATTCAACACAAATTCAACACCTTTCAGCTTAAAGCTACCTCAAGATCATTCCTACTCTCAGAAACCTTCTCTTAAATCCATTAAGTAATTCCCCATTTCAAACGTGTTTTGTCACGCAGAAAACCACACTAGGCCCAGGCTACATCCTCTTTCATTTCTGCTGTGAGGAGTAGATGTTTCCAAAGCTCTACATCCCAGTTTCCCTCTCAGCACAGAGCCTCTGGAGCTGCACAAACCTGAACCCGACTTTGCGGGAGTAATGCAGGCAGTTCTCCTTGACGTGGGTTTGGAAATAGGCGGAGCGGCAAACAGCCCCGCACTCTGGGCAGCAGTATGGAGACTTGTGAGCGTGGATCCTCTGGTGAGCACAGTAACTGCACTGGTTGGGCAGCATCATCTGGCACACTTGACATGTCTGATGGAAGAAAAGTTATGTTAGTTAGTTATTCTCTATTTGATTTTACCCCTCCACCACCCTAATTCACCCGAGAAAACTTTTAAGTTTAGAGGAAGCTGCAGCACATTCCTCTAGTGTTAGCATTAACTGAACAAAGCTCTTCGGCTAAGCCTCCTGATCATCCTGATCATCTTTCTCCACAACAACCCAAACAAATTCCACAATTAGCCATTCCTGATGACAGTCTCCATTCTTGAACCATGTCCTCTGTGGTTTATTTCCTTTATCTCCCCCTAAAAAAAGGAAAACAAAGTCTTTCACCTCTCAGCTCTGAAGATATTTTCCTTGGTCACTGCTTTCATTTCCACATTAAAGCGCCTGAGAAGGAATACGCTTTTCTCAATAAGTACCCACCACGCGCCAGCATCACCTCAAATAAGCAGGAAAACCCCGTTTACACCCCAACTCAAAGCCCGTCCTGCAGTCCTGACATGCAGCGACTTTCCCCACCAAAACCACAGCTGTCACTTCCAAAATTTCTTTGGACCAGATCAAACTTGAACTTTCAAAGACTGCAAACCACATGTGCTATGATACCCTTGTAGAAACTTCTTGAAAACTAGAAATGATGCAAAGACTCTTTCTCTCCCCGTTTTTGCACCCTTTATGAAATCCATTGTTTCCTCCAACCCTTAGAAAGGCCACACTTACTATCAACACCACTTTGCAGAAGCATTTACTTATAGCAAGTTTTTTTATGTGGCTGTATCATCCCAGTTTCAACAGCCACCAAACCTCTGTTTCCTTTCACAGGTCTCTCGACTATTCTGTATTCCTTCAAAGCCCAAAAGCAGCAACTCTCTGTAGGATGCACATTACATGATGCTTCAGAAGGAGCAGCGC
>NW_008599497.1:18936-37831 GCF_000691845.1 Merops nubicus
CTCCAGCCCTGAGCCCCCTAGAAGCTCAAACTCTCTTTTGTCATTAATAAACCCATGCAAAATTACTCCTCTGCTCCTTACTCTAGCTGAAGAATGACCTACAGCAAGAAACTAATTATGGATTATCAAATCAAGTAATTTAACTACATAATTTCTTCTGCTATGCTTAAAGAAGGTTACAGGGCTCATTAGATAGACCTGGTGAGAAGTTGCACCAGAGCATACCTCTACATGGTCCAACAAAGCTTTTAATTTAGTAGTTGCCCACACAGATGGAACAAACCAAGTCCTGCAGGCTTCACTGCTGGCAGCCAGCATAGAAACCCAGGACAGAAACACCTAAATCTGGCCAAAGAATAAAATAAAATTAAGGGCCAACTCCATTTTCTGTATCATTGCTATTTCACACAGCACCTCTGCGATGCTCCACTATAAAACATCCATCAGGGAACTGTCAAAACACTGCAGGTAATAGAAAGCATCATTTATAATAAAATGCAAAGTTCTGACAAACCTGAAAAGGTTCATGGGGATGGAGGGGAATAAAATTCAAGGTCTCTAAGGAGGAAACTGTAGTAATTGCCAAACACAACAAAAACCTTGGACATAAGATCTGAGATATGTTGCAGCTTAAGTTTAGAGAAGAAAAGGTTCCCCCAGGAAAGAGAGAAATGGGTGGAAGAAATCATATTGTATGACCTCCCATGCACACACCCAAAGGGAACTCAAATAAACTCAAGAGTATTTCAGCCCCTCCTCCAGTGCTGGAGAAGCCCCTAACTGCAGCAAAGAAAAACAGCCACAAATTGTAAATGAGAGTGGGGAAATGGGAAAAAGCAAAGCTCCAAGGACCTCACTGTGAGGAGCTGAATGGGACCTTAAATTCTCCAGAGCTCTCTCAAATGTACGAACAAGAGCAAGAAGAAGAAATTAATGTTCAAGGCAGGTTTACTGTGTTTTACAGCATTTTTCTTCTACCCAGGTTTTGATTTGCAAGGGGCAATTTAACTTCTTGCCATTGTTAAAATGGGACTACTCTCATTTTGATCCCACCTAGTACTTAAGGCAGACTCAGCACAACCAAAAGTTGAAAGCACCTCTGCCCCCGCAGCTTTTCAAAAAGTGCTTTCTCTCCAGATCCTGCCTTGTCAAAGCAAGTTTAGTTTTATGTCTGCAAAGAGCCAATTTGGGGCTCACATCTTCCTCCCCAACATGCCATACCCGCCACCCGCAAAGGCCCCCTGGCCATCAGCATGCATTAAAACCCTGAATTTTTACATACATGCTTGTGCTGGATCTAAATTATGCCTGATAGTTAATGGGCTCCATGCTTGGGCACCTCTGCCTGGGGATCTGCCAGCTATGGCAGAGGAGCAGAAAGCTCCTGTCACCTCCTTCATTACGTGAAAGGCTCAGCAGGGACCAAAAATATGCTAACGTAGGGCAGAAAAGTTTGGAGGACAGCTAGCAAGACGTATCAAAACCAGGGGTTATCTTCTTCAGGCTCTGCAAGAGCAGGAAGCCTGTCAGAGAGTGTGTTCATGTGATATAGGAATAAAAAGCAAGACTCAGTGAGGATAAGGCTAAATTAATTTATGGTGTCTACAGACACCAGGGAAGAAGCTGGACAGATTCCCACACTGACACCACACTCTGCAGGGGGGACAAAAGCCTCCAAGCCTCCAGCCCAAGCCTCCGAGTTCAGATCATCTTGTGGAAGAGTCAAGTTAGGGAGTACACAGACAAAACGAAGAGCAATGAGTCACAAGGATAAATGAGGAACAATAAGGAAAACTGTCATCTGTAACCAACATTACTTCTGTACTTGGGAAGAGTCAATGCAGCTTCTGCCTTCCTGCCTCACAAACCCCTCCAAGCTCTCCAGAGGAGTCAACAACCATGTGGGTAAAGAAGGTCTGACCAGCAGACGGGTCAAGGTACCTGGATTTCCACAATGGTTGTGCAACACACTTCTCTAAAAGATTTTAAGGAAGCTAAGATGCCACAGCATGAAAGAAGTTCTTTGCTTGGATAAGTAAGTGGTTAGAACAGTCAGTTCTTTGATGGAGGAAGGTCCCCAAGAGGTTCTTCTGGGATTTGAGCTCTTGAAAATAGTCTAAAAGTATCTGGGAAAGGGAAGCGAGCAGTGAAACAGCGAAGATTGATGATCATAACCCAGTAATTTGGCATGTTACAGCTAAGGGCTGACCATGAAGAACTGCAGAAAGACCCTACAGGACTGAGGGACTGGGTAATAAAACAGGAGACTGTATTTTTCCATTAGATCAACCAAGGAACATAGCAGAGCTGAAAAAGAAAGGTTCAGCAAGGGTGGGGAAAATATAACCAGCATCTTCATCCTCTTGCTTCTGCTTTTTTAACACCAGCAGAAGATGCAACACCAAAAATCCTTCCCAGAGGTATTACAGGAGGGTCCACTTGTCCATTTTACACCAGGAGCTGCTGGTCAGGAGCAAAGGGCAGCCACATGCTGGCTCCCCACTGAAGGCTTTATCTTGTAGAATTAAAACCTGCTCCATCTCCAACTCTTCTATTTTGTATGAGAAATTATAACTTGGTTCCAGATGTCACATTTTTATCTCTCTCCTAGTTTTCCATGACTTTTCAAAGAAGTCTGGCAGCAATCTGAGACATTCATTAGTCAGTTATTTCTAAAGCATGTTACCAGGATATGATTTTGAGTTGTGTAATGTCTGTTTTTCATATACTCCCATAGCCTACACTTTAATCAAGAGTTACTTATTGCAAGTTTTCTTTAATTCCGGTTTGCCTGCCACATTTCATTTGGGGTTTTCTTCCAGAAGTCAAATTCACACACACAAAAATGTTCAGAAGCTCAGCTGCTTCAGAATACTTGATTTTATTCCCATTTTTACTTATTAGCTTCTTGAGAAGGGGGGAGAAAAAAAATACTCACTGAAGTAGAGCAAAGGTTGAAAAAACACAGTGCTGCAAAAAAGTTCCTCGATTAAACCCAACCCTATGGCCACAGTGGTGACAAATCAGGAAACTTACAGTTAACGTAGAGGAAAGTGCCTGCATAGAAGTGGCACTTTCTTTCAGAAAACCCTTCTGTTTCATTGAAAGGACTGGCTACACAACTCAGTTTCAAATTTGACCGAAGCGTGTTTTCTTCTGATCAGCAGCTCTTGGGTCAGAGTCAGAGCAAGGTCCCATCTTCTCACACGCAGGTGTCACTGTGACAGTCCTGCGGCCAATTTTCTCACTCAGGTAAACCCTGTGAGCAACAAGGGCATGATCCACATCAACAGGGGTGAAACAGCAGTGAAAGATGAACTTGGGGCATGGCCCTCTTTGATTTCACTTTCTCCCCACGCACAGGCACAACTGGCTGCAGTACAAGTACAGGAACTTTACACTGTTTTAGAGTCTCTTTGATGTTATAGGGAGACAGGTGATGTTGAGGAAGTTCATGTCTATTTAAGAGATTCCACCCGACTACAAGGGTCCTCCACGATATGATCATCATGGAGCTTCAGCTAAAAACACAGGGCTGCACTGATGCTAAGGCACAGGGCTACGAAAAAGATTCATAAGTCAAACAATCTCTAAATTTTAAAAAATAAAATAAAATTACTAAAGACTTGGAGTGAAATAGAAGGGAACAGAAATTATATTTTCAGAATGTAAATGTTTTAAGGAGTTCTTGTCCTTTACATAGTAAAACCAAAAATCCCCCATCAGTGGTGCCCCAAAGCCCCAGCTCTTCCTAAATTCAGCCTTTCCTGAGCTTTAATCTTTCTACTTCAGGCAGAGCTGCAGGCGCAGCTGATACTTCTGCAGCCAAGGGACTGCAGGCAGGTAAAGATTGGCAGGATGCTTCTGCTACTAAAAAAAACCAGCAGCAAATTACTACTTGTAGTTAACCTTTAACTGCTCCCACTTACTGGAATTTACCCCTTCCACTGGGCTAAATTCCAGCACCCCGCATCCTTCCGCGTCAATGCTCCAGGGTGTAGAGGCGTGATTGGCTGGCTCTGGCAGCACGCTTGCTCTCTACATCTTCATCTCTGTAACTGTGTGCTCCCCTTCCCTACCTCCCACCAGTACAACTGCTTGCTGGGCCATGCTACTGTCAACGTTGGGATGCTTGGAGTATTATTTTTGACTTGGTTTATTGCAACCAGTCAGGTTACAATGCAAAATTTTATCCATGTGAGCAGTGAGCAGAGTTTCTTTTGCCATCAGTGTGATAACTAAACTATGCTCCTCTCCAGGCTCTTTTTAAATTAATAGATATCATCACATGTTCAATTTATAGATGGAAAAAAAAAAACCCTGCAACAGAAACTCAAGATTATGAATTTGAAGAAAAAAAATCTAGAACCCCAGTGATACCCTATAAACCTGTGCATTGTTTTGGTGACAGAATACATGCCACGTCCAGTCCTAATGCAGACCTTTTATCTGAATTCACTCCTATCTTCTCTTACACTGTCACACCCAAACACAGTAAAGGTCTTTTACTTTCCTGGGTTATAGTTGCCTAATTTAAGATGTCAGTCTAAGGAGCCAATGCCACTGAGGAAGTCTGCTTGGCCTTCAGCCTGAAGGACACGACCACAAGACACCCTTCAATCCAAAACTTCTCCCCATCCATCCTCTCTTCTGCTACCTCCAGCTTACTCCCCCTCACATCTATTCATCCTCAGCCTCATCCCATCCCCTCCTGTCAACCTTGTTCACTCTCATTTGTATTCCTGCACCTCACCCAATGCTCTCAAACCCAGCGTCCTCCTCAGACCTTTACCAGGACCAACTCCTACACACACACATCTCAATCATTCCAAGACACCGGGGTGCTTAAGCCTCGCTAAAATAAGGCTTTTGACTAAAACCTCATTCCCTGGAGGTTAAGGCTGTTCAATAAGACAAAATGCATTTTGTACGTGGAGAAATCCCTGACTGAAGTGTCTGTGTAGACATGGAAACTTGAAAGTTTAAGGAAGCAAAGTGGAATTGCAATGGAAAAATAACACCACAAGCAGCACAGATCATAGATAATGTTTCAAATAAGCTTAATTTTGAGTTTTCTCAGTCTGTAGCTTTTTTCTCTTTATGTTCTCAACTGTAATTTCAAGAATTTCAGTTTCCACATCTTTTCTTCTGACCCAAACCGTATTGACTTTATGTGGCAAGGTTTTGGTAGTGGGGGTCTGCAGGGGTGGCCTCTGTGAGAAGACACCAGAAGCTTCTGCAGTGTTGGACACAGCCAACTCCAGCCAGTCCTACCATTGAGATCATTAAAGAAGATATTGAAAGGGACTGCACCCAGTATTGATCCCTGGGGTACACCACTAGTTACTGGCCTCCAACTAGACTTTGCATCACCAATCACCATCCTCTGGGCCCAATCATTCATCTAGTTTTCAGTCCACCTGTCTGCTCAGCCAGCCCACACTCCATCAGCTTCTCGAACAAGAATCCTATGGAAGACAGCATCAACAGCCTTACTGAAGTCAAGGCAGACAAAATCCACTGGTCTCTCCTCACCTACCAAGCTAATCCTTTCATCATAGAAGGTTATCTGCTTGGTCAGGCATGAGCCCTCCTTGGTGATTCACGCTGATCACCTTCATGTTCTTCAAGTGCTTGGAAATGGTTCTCAGGATAAGCTGCTTTGTCACTTTCCCAGGGAACAAGGTGAATTTGAGCAGCTTGTACTTCCCTGTGTCCTCCTTCTTGCCCCTTTTCAAAGACAGGAATGACATTTACTTTCCTCTAGTCCTTAGGTACCTCTCCTAACCACCATAATAATTCAAATATTATCAAGTGGCCTCACTGTCAGGTCACATTGCATTCATGAGTGCATCTCACCAGGACCCATGGACTTGTGTATGTCCAGTTTAAGTATATGATGCCAACAGGATCAGAAGCCTGTGACTGCACACAGATCTCCAGTTCCTGTGTTTATTCCTCATGCTGCATGCATGAACAATAGATGCTTCAGAGCCACCTCCTCCACACACCCCTCCTCTTCACCAGTAGGACCACCCCATGCACATTCATGGTCCGTCCATCGCCCCCAGAAACTCTGCAGTCACTTATTTTCTCCAGGTTGCCCTTGGCAGCATCATTGGTGCCCACACTCAAGAACAGGGAAGCAGGAGCCGCCTTCTTGGTGGCGGAAGACACCAACTTCCAGCCTCAGTTTTCATCCCACCTGAGACAGGCTCTGCCTTTTGTTTCCACTTGTCCCCTCCTTGCTCTCTGCCACGTGTTGGGCCCCCAGTTTGCACACATGTTCATTCTCTTCCTCACCCAAGCTGGCCTCAGTCCCTTGGGGACTGCAAGACCACCAGGATCAGGCAACTAAGCATAAGCAGGGAAGGAGGAGTGGGTGGTATTGCTGCCTTGTGTGGCAGCAGATCACACAAAGATTTAATCAGACCCTGAAGCCGCACCCTATCTTCTCTTCCCCCCTAGCCTCTCCTCTTCCTCCCCATCCCCATGCTGTTTTGGCCTCAGGGTGCAAGCTCTTGCTCCCATCCTGCCACTCATCTCTTTGTCTGCGCTCCCAACAATACCTGCCTGGAGCTCCATTCCCTCAACACGCTTTCATCACAACACTCTCCATCCCTTTGCTTCAACAAAATCCAGAGGGAAAATTTTCATATAAAACAAAATTCATCCTTGCTAGTACCCAAGGACCACATGAATCACCCTTGGTTTGGAAGAAGGAAAAAGCAGCGCTTTATGAGGCCGAGGGAATTTTTGCTGATTTTCAATCCTCTTGTTTTTGAAATTAAAACATGAACATGCTGGGAAGAGGGAGGGTGGGCACAGAAAAAAGGAAGATGAAAAATAGCAAAGACATGGCTGCTGTCTTTCTTGCTGGCTACTTTGCTGTTGGTAAATCACAAGTGCAGCATGTGTTCCTACTAGCTTCTGGCAAGTTTCAGCCAATAAATTATAAAGCATTGATTTAAGAGAGGGAAAGAAGAAGAAAAAGAAAAGGCAGCAATAAAATTGCTTTTAAGTAATTCCAGTGTAGGAGGTGTGTAAACAAGATACGTCACGACTCCTTGAAAAATTCGTATTGGACGGACAGAGGGTGATGAAAGAAGAAAAAAAAATGGTGGAGAACAAAAGCACAACGGTGTAAGAAAATTCAGAGGTCTTAGCTTACATTTTATACTTTATTCAAGCTTTCAGCTACCTCATTGGACTTGAGGTAATGGAATCAAAAAGTATGAAGCACCTCTGGCTACCAGTAGATGGACAATTATGCGCAAGAGGGTCAGGAATTACTCTGAATTCTTGCACATGTTATTGTGAACTGGTTTGTCCTTGCCAAAAAAAAAAAAAAAAAAAAAAAAAAAAAAGAGAAGGTGTTTGTTTAAAGACTGCCTAAGCTCTGTCCCATCTCAAAACCAGTTTGTGTCTTTTGTTCATTAATTCTACTGCAAACCTCTTCCACACTTCACTCCTCTGATGATTACAGACAATCCTCTTAATTTCCTGTGTAAATCTATTTTTGGTCTGTTCTTCCATCATTGTGGCCCCTAAATTTAAAAAGCTTTTTTCAATAAACATCACATTAGTTACAGTGTCCCTTGTAACTGCTCTCACTTTTTAAGGAAAAGCACATCTCAATGAGGGCACCAGAAGCTGCCTGGGGTTTGCTCATCTGCTGTAATTTGTGCCCAGCCCTGAAACAGATAAAAAAAAAAATCCCCTGATGCTGAGGAACTACCCAGGATGACTCCTGCCACCACAGGAAGCATTTCTTTTGCACAGATTTAGTTTCTGGTGGAAAAAACTGCCACAACCCTCATCTTAATACAGCGTCTACTTCAGTCCTGAAGGAGACCCGCCCTAATTTACCAGGTCTTTGCCCAGGTAATCTCAAAGGTTTTTTAATTTCCCCTGTAGAGATCATCTTTCCATTTCTCTGGTCATAATTCCCTCACTCATTCTGGTTTAACCCCAATAAATAAAACAATACACTCTTCTCCAACCAGGTTATTTCAGGGAGTATTAATGCCACCCCCCCGCCACGGACTGGTACTGCAGATGGACATAAATTTCCTGCCCAACTGTGTCCTCTTGGTCATTCAGAGTCTTCTCGTGATCAGACACACACATCCTGTTCTTCATTTGCTTCATCCTGTTCCTACTTGGTCTTCCAGATCATTTAGGTCCTCCTGTAAAACATTCCCAGTTTCCATGATTTCTTGCTGTTGGTTCAGCAAATTTTATCTACACATTCATCCTCCAAGGTCCTTCTACAAACATTAACAAGAGGTATCCTAACGCCATCCCTGAGGGGGTCTTAAAAACAACCCCTCCTAGTTGCAGTTACCTCCCTTATTTCAATCTGTGTCTGCTCCAACCTCATAACTCAACTTCTTTGGTAGAGCCGTTGCACACATAGCACTCTAACAACCATCTCAAAACATCAAGGGGATCAGAATAACCTCATTTCTTTACTCAAAAAATAACTTAGAAAAGGTGTATATCAGATTAATTTGGCATAAACTACACCTATTTAATTATCCTTTTTTTGTCCCCCGCCAAAATCTTGCTCTAGAATGGTGTCACAACAGTTTTAAAAGTTAATATTAAGGTGAAGCTCTCAGTCACTTTTCTAAAGGTCTTTCCACTCCACCTTCCCAACCACAACATCACCCCCTCTCTTCCTCTCACTTGTCCACATCTGTCACACCACGTCCATATCTTTTTTCCTTCCTCCAAAACAACTGTGACCCAGACATGTCACTTGTATTCTGGCCACACACAGGAAAGTCATTTACCTGTTACCTGTTCCATTCCCATGGGCTTCACCCAAGGCCACTCCGAAACAAATGACCAAGTATTTCCCATGCCACCAACGAGAACAAGGAGAAAACTCAACAATCACCTTTTAAACAGCTACAAGAAACATGAAGATGTCAAAGTAATTCACAAAGTCACAGTAAGAAATTTCAATTAAAGTGAGAAGCCTTAAGTATCAGCACAGGATAAGTTTTCTCATGGAGCAGAGCCATCGTAGGCTGCTCCACCTCTCCAATCCAATAATTCCTGCCTCTTACTGCAGCTTGCTCATCCTTCAGCTTCTGGAAAACTGAAAAACACCATGTTGAAAATTAAATTTTATTCCTGCCATTTTATTTCTTCATCAACCCTGTTGGATCAACTTTCCTTCTTAACTAGGTGTCATATCCATTCCATACCAGATCTAAAAAGGTTTTTGAGTTACAAGTACTACAGCTGAGCACTTCAAAGTCTGCTCATTTTATCAAGTTATGGTTACATTAGGAGTGCATGTTACATCCAATAACCAAAATCTGTCATCCTTTAACAGAAGAGTCGCTAAGAACATCATCAAAAATCCACCTAGCTTATGTCCCATAGGTCTTCACCTTCTAGTACAAATCCAGGCACATCAGATAAATCACTTTTACCCTTTGTCTTCAGCCAAAGATGTTCATTGCCTTATTTGTCCATCTATCCTTCCCAAGAATCCTGTGTTTCAGGACACTCAGGTACCAGACATCTGAAGAGTCACAGTCAAGCACCAGTATAAGACAACCAATCGTGTACTGGGTTGTTTTGGCTTTGGTTTTGTTTTTTTTAATTAGAAGTACTAGGATACCTTCTGCCATGTGGACACAGTGATTCTGACCCACCACTGAGGGCACCTGTTAGTTGAATACAGGTGTGACATCGATGGCCTCCTCAGCAATGCGATTTCTACCACTGCCCCAAGAAACAAGCGACCTGGTACAGCTCTGGAGGTGGAAACCAGAGTTTCTGCCAAACTTCTGCCACCTCAGAAAGTGTCTCTGAAATCAGGTCACTTGATTATCTCCATCTCCTACCAACATTTCTCTTTTTTTCTGACCAAAATAAAGAATAGAAACCCAAGAAACTAGCTTCATTAATTCAGAGTCAGGGACATCCACAGCATCTTCTCAGAATGGGATCAACAGCATGTTTTCCTATTTCAGGAGCTTATGATGCATACTCCAGGCATGTTACCAAAGCCCTTCTCACACATGTTTAAGACCTGCCTCACTTACGTTCATTAACACCCCCGTTATGCAAAGCCTTCAGCTTCTGATGCCTCATTACTGATGGGAACTGTGCAGGATGGTACCCAAGTGAGACACGGGATGTCAAAGCAGTCCACATCTCCCTTGGACTGCTCAGGGAAGCGTAGTACCCACCTACTGCAGGGACCTCTACAAGACCACCCAATTTCACCCATTCTTTTGCCTCCAGCCCAGTGACACTAAACACACTGAGTACTGCTAGAAGGCAGGGGTATGGCTTCCATTAGCTACTGCTAAATCTGGAGGTGCGCAATTACAGGCATATGGGCACAACCTCTTATTTCCTTTAGAGATGTAATAGCTTTGTCAAAACAGATGTTGTGGGAACAGCACGGAGCTCCACCAGGCATTCTGGAGGACAGCATATACAGTGGAAAAGGACTCCCAGAGCAATGCATGCATCCCGTTGAGTATAAGCATAGGAAGATCAAATGGGGAGAAGATGGCTTTACGAGCTCTACCATCACTGCCTCTTCTTCCCGTCTTTTTAATACTTCTATTAAAAAAAAAATCACAAAAATAACCTCATGTCTACCAGACCTAACTTGAAGTGAGAGGATTAAACTCTTTTCTTAGTTAAGTTACAGAATAAATTATTTGATTAAGCTAAAATTACTTACTATCAGACATTCCTTCTTCTCCGTACAGGGGTCTTGATTTGATAATCCCACAACAAAAATAGGAAAATACATTTTTAATGCAACCGATTAACATTTTACCTCATTTTGGAGCACTCTCTGTATCCTTTCACCTGTAGGTTTTAATTCCAGACAGCTGACATTTCCTGAAAATGCATTATCGCTGAAAAATAAGTTACAGTGTTGACAGAGCACAGTGCTCGGTGGTCTGCCTCGGGCTAGAAACCCAATTAAACGGCCGCACCAATCCCTTCTGGCCTCACTATTTTTCATGACATAAAAACTATTCCAGCCATAATCTATTTTTTTGGCTACTGATTAATTTAACAGAAAGATAACAAAGCATCTCAATGGGACCACAGTGACCTCAATACTCCTGCAAGCCACTGAACAAGGAAAGGGAAGCTCTGGAGCATGCAGGTACTACAATGACTACAGAAGGTACTGGTGGTCATCTCCATGGATGTCTCCTTGTTTGTGGAGCTTGAGGAGGAGACTGTACTGGGAGCCTGCCAGCTCTGCAGGCAGACAGACCAATGTGGAAATCTTACACCTCATCTAAAGAGATAAGGAGAAAGCTCTTGTTCAGCCTCAGGTGGTTTATACTTAAATAGATCTTATCTTCCCCAAACCCTCTAGGACTCCCTGAAAGGAGGCTGGAGCCAGGTGTGGGTCTGTCTCTTCTCCCAAGGAACAAGCAACAGGACATGAGGAAATGGCCTCAAGCTGTGCCAGGGGAGGTTTAGGTTGGACATTAGGAAAGACTTCTTCACCAAAAGGGTTTCCAAGCCCTGGAACAGGCTGTCCAGGGAGATGGGAGTCACCATCCCTGGAGATATTTAAAAGACATGCAGGTGTGGTGTTGAGAGACATGGTTTAGTGGTGCCCTGGCAGCACTGGGTTAACAGCTGGACTCTATCTGAAAGGCCTTTTCCAGTCAAAACAATTCTATGATTCTAAAATTAAAAAAAAAATAAATAAATACACAAAGCACACATTCTTGGTACCCAACAAAGAGCATCACCTTCTCTTCATCAGTAGAGACCTAAGCCAACCTAAACCTAAGTTCCAATGGGGATGCAGACCCCCCCATCTGCACCTACGAGGGAGGTGCACCACAAAGGTGGTGGAGACCCAAGCAGAGCAGCACTGGAGCAAGGCATGAATTCACTACCAAGGCTCTTTGAGACCTCCTACTGAAACCCACTAACTCATCCCTCTCCCACCCAAAAGGGCAAAAAGAGCCAAAACCAGCTTTCCACCTGAAATGCTGAGGTTTGAACCCTGAGCCCCCAAATTAAGGTTGACATATGGGTGATTCCCACAGCCCTTCATAACGAGGTGGTGAGTTTGCCTTATAGCTTCCCCTCAGGGGGCGGCCGGCCCTGCAGGGAGAGCCAGAAGGGAAATGAGCCCCAGGGGTCCCGCATTGAGTTGACAAAGGTCAGGTGTCTGCTTGGGGATAAAAGCTGGGACCACCTGCAGGGAGTCAGGAGTGTCTGTCTGTGGAGTGCACTCCCCAGAGCTTCCTGGTTCAGGGCAGACCTCCTGACTCTCCCTGGAGCTGGGCCCCAGTCCGTTTAGACCTTTGTGAACGCGGGCTGATCGGGTGAGAGTTGCCATGTGGGCACCTTCTTCTTATGTATTTAACTGGCTGGTCTGGCTGTTTCCCATGCCAACTGTGGGAAACCTCGGCTCACTGTTTGTACCACCTGTTGTGGGCCGAGTCCCATCTTTGTGGGATTGTTGGGGGTGGCGTCAGTTATGTACCAGCTGATTGATCTGTTTGTACCCCCAGCGATCATTCATGCAACGTCCTTCTTGTCTACAATACAGTCTGTGTATTGGATTCTCTTCCTGCTGGTGCTACCATTTTTGTTGGGCCTGGTCATTGGCAAAACACCACCCCACCCGCCACACTGCTCGCCTCAGCCAATCCTTTCCCATTATACACTTTACCAAGTAAAAGCAGCACCTGATGTTCGAAATGCTACACAGAAGATTCTGGCACAAGTTCTAGGAAAAGTAAAATTAAATTCTGTCAGACCTCCTCCAGCCACACTTACAGCATGAAAACCTGTTTCAGTTAATGTTCCAGTGGTCCCCCCCTACAGCACTCTTGCACACCTCATCTGAGTGATCTTTGGTCTCCAGCACCTTCCTTTGATGATCAAGGATCTCCATAGCCTCCTTACTACCCCCTTTTTGCTGGCAAAGGGTAAAAAGAGGGCAAAGAAGGAACATGAAACGTCTTTCCATGTGCATATGTCTAGGCTCATGTGTATCCGAAATCCTCCCTAAAAGGACTTTTTTTAGGCAAAGCGGCTCATCTGCCACCGCAATGCCTATTTTCCCCCACGCCAGAGGACATTCTCTTTAAATGCTGAGAGATTTAACTAATAACATTAAGATGATGACTTACCAGTTTCTCATTATCTTCTGAGGTTCTCTGGTAATGAGCTGCTAAAGCAACGTAATCCTGCGCCTGCTTGTTACACTCTAAACACTTGAGTCCATGCCGGATTATACTCAACGGGTCCGTATAGAGAGGTAAGGCTGGCTGAGCATTAGCAGAAATTCCAACCCCACCTCCTGAAGCAGCACTGGGCTTACACGAAGGAGACGGTGAGTGCAAAGTCTGAGGAGCCTGAGAGGCTGAAGAGCTTGTAGGAGAAGGTGAAAACATTTGGTCTAAGGAAATTGGTTTCATTAGCAGCTGAGAACACTGCATGATAAATCCTTTGCTCTTATGATCTCTTGCGTGTTTAAGCAAGCTACACTTATTAAAAAAAAGTAGCATAGCTGAACACTGAGTGCACATGACTTCAATATGAACACTTCGTCTGCTATAGTGATGAGTCAGGCTTTTCTCTAAGGCAAACGAGTCCCCGCATTCCAGGCAACAATACCCAGAGGCAGGTAAATTAATACTGGTGTCAAGCGGAGGGCTAAGGTTTGGAGTATAAATTGGCACCGGATTGGCACTGTGTAGTACTTTATTAAACGCCTCCACAATGACGGGAGCAGCTTTCTTGACTTGGTGCACCAGAGGCACAGACATCTGCGTCACCTGAGGCTGATTCCGCCTCTGGGCTGACGATTTTGCAGTCACGGAAGCAGCGACGCTGTGCGGGACCAAGTTGAGATTGGCCAGGTGAACAGCTTTGGGAAGAAGGCTGGAGGTGGTTGCGCCAGACGGCTGCGCCGCAGGACCCTGCTGCTGCCTCTTAACGCCTACTTTTACGGCACCACTGCCACCGTTTGGCAGCGGGGACAAGGACACGGCACATGTGCTGTTTGCAGCAGTATCTGTTTTCATACCATCCGCGTAAGGGTTCGCTATGTTGGACAGCTGGGTAGCCACAGCAGCCCCAGTTTTGGTTGAATTTTTGCCAGGCTCACCTTCCATAACTGCACTGGTGTCAGGGGATGGGAAAGATTTGATAAACTCTTCGGCAGATGAGGTTTCCAAAGGCCACTCTTCTGAAGATTTGCCCAACTCATCGTTTTCTGGCAAAATTCTAGTTACGGTCCTTTTAATTTCACCAGAGGATGTCTTGATAGTCTTTATTCTAACTTTGGGAATAGCTGGTGGAGAGCCGGCTGCCATGGAAGGAGAGCCTTTCCCACTGCTGTCACTGCACACACTTCGAGGACTCTCAGGCTGCTTGCTGGCTTTCCTCACCACCTCTAAGGGGCTTCGGGGGCTCTTTGGTGACTTGGGCATTTTTGGACTTCCCTTTGTCCCGTCTTTAAAAGGACCAGGGTCCTTGGTAAGATTTGGCTGATCGCCTTTTGGAATACACGCAACCTTTTTGGCCTGAAGGGCTACTAACGCCGCCACGCAGGATGACAACTTTGAGTGAGTTGGCTTTAACCTCTGGCGAGGTGGTACCAACGAAGACATGTTAGGCTCAGGCACAGATCCCTTACTTTCTCCTAAGTTGTTGTGAGGGAGGTCTCCAAACACCAAGCCTTCTCCCAGAAAGTTGTTGGTATCTACCAAGTCTTTTGATTCCACAAACCTCTCTGCTACTTTGTCTTGTTCTCTCCTTCTCATTTCCAACCTGTTCTCCGGGTGGCAGTGGATTTCCATCTTCTGTTCCTTTTTGCAATATTGATCAAACATGCTCAATTCAGGCTCTGGTACCCTTCTAAGATGATCTAGTACTGAAGCTCCAGTTGGTATATACATTGAAGGTGGTGGAAAATACGGCGTTTGGGCAAGTTTGGGTTTATCACCTATACTGTTCTCTTTGAATCCATCCTCTGGTTCAGGGCTGGAAATTGGGCTGAACTGACTAAACGTTGGCAAAGCCTCTGACTTGGACTGGTCCAGTTTCTCAGAGTAACTTCTCGAGCTGTCACCATTAATAAAAGTTGACTCAAATTTGCCATAATTATGCACTAAAGTGTGAGCCTCCAATGGCAGATCAGACCCACGAAACCCATTGTGGAGCAGACCAGTCCCGAGGTGATTTCCCTCTTTTTCTGCTTCAAAAGACTCTTGGCGACTCGTGTTCTTCACTATCACACTCACAACAGGCGCATCAGAGGGTGGCAAAGAGTGGGATAAGGACACGTTCTCATCTATGCAGATTCCCGATGACTTCAGGTGATTCTCATTCTCCTCCCCAGCCGATGGGATGGTCTCCTTGGCATCCAGGCTCGTTGGATCCGGGATGTCAAAAGCAGCCAAGAGGTCATCAAAGTCTGGGGTCTTCATGTCCCCCATGATGAAAGCTACTATTAAAAGAAAAGAAAAAAAACTTGTCAGGTGTATTTCCCCCCAAAAAAAATGTTATAAGACTCATTTGCATAAACATCTTACATGGCTGCCCAAAACTCTAATGCGGCAGGGTACAAAGGCTGGAGACATCTGCAGCAGAAACTTCGGCTTCCACTTCAACTATTCCACAACTGACTGCTTGCATGCAGAAGATATCAGCCCAGGTTTATCAACACAATTTTCAACACCACGTCTGAATGGTGCCATTTTGCAGGGCATCATGGGGAAGGAACCTCTCCTGCCCTCACTGCACCTGGAGGATCAGCAGGAGCTCAGGTCCCATCCAGCTCAGGCTGGCAGGGACAGAGGGACAGGAGCTGTTCACTCCTGTCCTGCAACACAACCCATCCTCTCCAAGCTGCAGGCAGACCTGCTCCCAGTGCTTCAAGCAACGTGGTAGGAGACAGGGTCGCCTTCTCCCAGGATGCCCAAGAATAGAGCTGGGTCAAGCATGACCTTTTAAACGACACCAAGCTCATGCAGGGGACATCTTTTCAACCTGTCAGATGCATCACTACTCCAAAACCAGCTGTTGTCATGAGCTTCAACAGAAAAGATTCAGAAGCACAGGGTTCCTTTTTCGTTGGGATTCTTTTTGTTTTTATTTGTTGGGATTTTATTTTAGAGCTAACAGGCAACAATCACTGTTTGATTTCTCAACAGATTGTCATGTCTGAAGAATTCCATCCTCCTTCAAAGAAAAAAAGGCAGGAGTACACAGGTGCTCCAGTACAAACAGGCCTGAAAAATGAGCTGACTCCCTCCCCAGAACAACTTAAATAATAGAAGTCTTCAGTAAATAGAGCAGCTCAAAGCACGGTAAACCAAGC
Source organism: Merops nubicus (assembly GCF_000691845.1). Classification (NCBI taxonomy): domain Eukaryota; kingdom Metazoa; phylum Chordata; class Aves; order Coraciiformes; family Meropidae; genus Merops; species Merops nubicus. The sequence continues at coordinate 35,294 of NW_008599497.1, forward strand.
AGGGTTTATCCAAAACCGGGGCAACCCTTAATTAGGTAACGATGCAAGGTAAAACTGCCCAAAGACAGACTAAAGGATTGTATCCAAATCATAACAACAAACAGTGTTCCCAGCCAGCTCTCTCTTTAGAAGCCCTCCAGAAGGGAAGTGGGGACCCAGACACTCACCGCAAAGAACTATGACAGCAATAATCAAGCTCTGATGAGACGCATAATGAAAAACGACAGCACAGAATTATTTGAATGTTTGTGCTCACTACTGCCAGGGATACTGTGGTGCTTTGTTTTGTTGTTTGGCTGGTTGTTTTTGTTTTGTTTTTTTAAAATAAATATATTTTCTAGTTTGTGCAATATAGACTTACCAAATATTTAATAAGCCATTCTTTCAATATTTGTTTCATTTAAACCCCAAATTTATGAGAACTGATGGATGATGCAGGAGAGGGGATAAAAAAAAACCCCAACACCGAAAGAGCACCAACTGAACTAGCAGAACACCAGTTTCTGATTGGTAAGGAGCACCCATAGGCAAGGTGAGTCCTGCCATGTTCACTTGACTTGGGCTCCATCAGCGCTGCCAAAGCAATCGCCTGGGTGGGAAGAGCCCAGGAGAAGGAACTCTTGGGAGCAAAGGTGCAGGCAGACAGGAGGACCCTGGGGCAAGGCGGAGGGAGAGAAAGAAGCCGATACCTTCCCAGAAGGCCATTGATTTAAGGCCGCTTTATTTACAATTGGATTTAAAAGTTTGTCAAGCGTCACATTAAAACCAAACAAAGCGCAGCCATTCCTGCCAAGCTGCTGGTATGGGGAACAATTTACAGCACTGGGCCAGAAGAAATCACTCCAGCATGCACCAAGAGGATACACTGGTCTTTGAGCTTGAGTTCAGCCATGCCTATAGACAAGCCCTGGAGATGCTGCTTTGGTTAATCTACTGCAAAACACTCTGTGGAGATTTATCTGACTTAAGAGTGGCTCGCTGTGGTTTAGCTTAAACTTGTTCTCATTCTTAAACCACAAATAGGAAAGTCCACAGAGGACTCTACAGTAATTTACAATCAAATCCCTCAGCCAGGTAGGGCAGCTGTGCCTTAAGCTTTGGAAGCTCAGAAGAGAATCCATATGCTTCACATCACCAGCGCCTGGTAAGGACTTCTGAAACATCACAGATGGCTGAGGTTGGCAAAGAGCATGGACCTGAAACTTCCCTTTCCTTTGGGTGGAAAAACTTGTGCCAGCTGGGAGAGAGCTCAGCAACGCACAGCTCCCAACATTTCTGGTACACAAACCCTTCCACAAGGAATATGTTTCATCCATAACCTGGAACGCTCAAGTTTTATATAGAGGAAAATGAGTTTGCCAATCGCTCTTGACTTTTGCATTCTCCTTCTCCAACACCTTTCCACATCTTTGGACACAGCAGTGTTTTAAAATACAAGGCAAAATAAACCCAAGGTATCTGCAGTGTTACAAAACACACTTTTCTTGGAAGAAGTCTTGCATTTTCAGAAACTTTTGAATCCTATAAAAGACTAGTTTATGCTCTTTGCTACTATGAAAGCAAAGTCTCTACTCAATTATTTCTCCACAAAATTGCATCTTAAACCTGCCATACATGAAGCTACAATTTCTCAAACTAAAGCAAACTTGGAGACAGATTCTAGAGACAACCAAATTATCTTGCTGATAGAAGGGATCTTTAAATGATGCAAGTACAAAATTTTGACTAAACATTGTTCATTTCTATACTCAGATAAGAAAAAGTATATTAAAGGAAATTACATCAAAGCCTCCCACAAGCTAGCTTGTGAGGAAAGCTTAAAAGACCTTCGTCCTTCTTGTGCAATGGACTTGCCTTAGAACCCAAGCTCGCAATCCAATTTTTTCTCCCCACCTGCCTACAAAACACGGAGGTTGAGATTTGCAAAGCAATGGAAGAGGTGAATGAAATGAGGAAAGGAGGATGACTGCCAGAGTAGAATGGTTGCATTTCAGTGTGCAAAACTAACCTCACTATATCCCGTTTCTCCAGGAGACATGCAGCCTAGAAGCCTCCAAGCTATCCAAAAAAACCCTGCGACCTTGCTTGAGACAGTATGTGAAAGCTCAGGGCCTTCTGCTGTGGCTGAGCTCCACAACTCTGCAGTGGGCCAGGAGCAGTGTCCCACATGCAAGTCCCACCATACAAACCTTCAACTAGTGGTGCTACTGTTGGGGACTTTTGAAGATCTGCAGTAGCTGTACCATACTGTTCAAGGAGGAGGTTCGAGATTGCCACCTAATAGTAAAGCATGAAAATACAGTTACACCAAGGTTAAATAATAAAAGAAAATAGCAACCATAAATATCAATGTATCTGCACAACAGTGAGGTAGAAGGGAAAACATTTGCCAAAGGTTGCTCTCAGGGGTATGGAAGCAGCAGGCAGCTGCTGGAGGGGATGCACGAGGGAATGCTTTGGGAAGGGAGGGATGGCAGGAGAAGAGGCTGAGGGAGAGCAAGGAGCTCAGGCTATGGGGCAGCAGGTGAGAGACCAGCC
>NW_008599497.1:37862-38155 GCF_000691845.1 Merops nubicus
CCAGCCACTCGGGCTGTCAGCACTTGGGGAGGGGACCAGAGCCGAAGAAATACCAGCTGGCAGAGGATTACACCGGAGGCTTCAAACAGCAGACAGGACCCGAGCGTTTTAACACCCATTAAAGTTTCAGGAGCCCCGCACGGGAACGCAGCGTGTCCCTAATGAACGGAGATAACGGGGCTGGAGGGGGGTTCAGGGATCGCCCGTCCCGCTGCCCTCACCTCCCGGCTTCGGTCTCCGCCGTCCCCACTCGCAACCCACCCGAGACAAAGGCCCGGGGGCCTCCCCGGCCC
>NW_008599498.1:0-28229 GCF_000691845.1 Merops nubicus
CCATTCCCTGTCATTCTCTTCCATGACATTCTTGATGTCATTATGACATTATTCTGCCAAGCTTAATGAGCTCTGGCATTTGTAGCTGCTTAGATGTCTGTGGTAGCTGTGAAGGGTGTTGAGGCTATAAGGTAGCCTGGACTTTTAAATACTATGCTATGCTTGCCATTTTTTGAAGTTTGTCATGAACATATGGTTTTGTTCAGGAAAGATCTGCTCTTTCATCCTTATTCTCCTTAATGGAGTGCTTAAAAATATTCTTCTGTATTTCAGGATGTTAAAAAGGTGATAAATCATTCCTGTTTTAATCAACCTGCTGAATGCAAGCGTCATAAAGTAGGCAGATTAACTGGCATTTTTAATTTTTAATAATTTTGTACCATTCCTGCAATAGCCATCACAGGCTGATATTATGGTGTGGTACAATACACAGCAAAACTCTGTTTCCACTTAAAATACCTTTCTCTATTAAAGAAAATCATACCCACCCTCTGAAACAAACAAAGAAACAAACCAAAAATCACACACACACACACACACACACACATGCAGGAAGAATAAAAAATTATAGAAGTAGCCAAAGGTTACTAAGAGGTCTTCTTTAGGGTTATGATGAAAAGGAGTTCCTTTTACTCATGTACTGCAGCAGTATATTTTTAAGACTGCATTCCAGTGCTCCTTTTCCTTGAAGAACTTTTTTTTAATTCTCTGTGTTACTGACCATATAACTGAAAAGCAAATAGAAGACTAAAGCCAAAACCAATACATAATATATTAATGGAGAAAAATAGGAAAAATAAGGAGGCTTATTTATGTTCCAGAACTCTTCAATAGGATATAATATTTGAAGTGAAGATGCACAGCTGATCCTTGGGTACTTCCAAATAAGCAATTTATCATAGTCATGTTGGACTAATTGTCTTAATCCTAAATCTTGCAAATAGTTTAATCCCAAGCACTTTATTAAAATACACCAAGCAGGCACTTGAAGTTGGATCATTAAATTTTTGGTAGACTTTGCCTCCATCCTTACCTTCAATTAAGATATAAAACAATACTGAAATATTCTAATTGATCATAAACTACAGATTATCTTTTAAATGTGTTCATTTGGTAGTCCTTGAGTATGGATTTATTTAAGTTTTTTCAGCACAGTAGCTTGACATCAAGAAGTACCTGTCCATAGTAAAAGCTATGGATTTTTGATCCAGAGAAAATTTTGGTCCAGATACATGCTAACTCCCAGACCATATCTGGAAAGTGTTATTCTACCCAGGCCAAAAGGGTGCTAGTGGCAGTCACCACCATTTAATGTTGTAGACCATCAGGTGCCATCAGGAGGAACGGTGCCATTTCCTGGCACAGTGTGATTTACTAGGGGGCCAGCTGAATCCCATTGAGTGGGGTTAACCACAGAGGCTGTTAGACAGGCTTTTTTTCCCAACACAGTATGGTTCCTACTGAGTTTTAGCTGCCAAAGCTGTGGCACTGTTGGCCACTGATGGGTGATAGATAATGAAGGTGAGTGATGTCTGGCCCCATTGCAATCAGTCATGCCTTAGCTTTAGTGGAGCTAGCGCTGCACTCCCAGCACTAAGCAGAGAGTGTTACTTGTGGTATAAAAAAATACCCGCCAGTCCTACTGGTCTTCTGTGCTTTTGATTTTGCTCTCTTACTTCAGAAAAACCAAACATGTGGTAGTGACAGTATTTCTATCTTAAAATCTGAAGACCTTGAAAAGCTGATTTTGAAGTGTGTTATGCTAGTGATTTCTAGAACACATTTCTTTCTTACACATCTTCACATTTCATATATTAAGGATAATTTTTCTGGTCAGCAAAAGACAGTACAGTGTGTTTACAGACAGTTTTACATGAAAAGTTTGAATATCTCCCTTTACCCTAGACTATGGACAAGATTAGAACAAATACAGTGCAGTGGACAAAGTACTTTACAATAAAGATTATGCAGTCGTTTTCATTTCTCCAGCTTCGCAGTATAATTCTTTTAATTTTTTCCATTGAGTTAATTGAGTTATAATAATTTTTTTATCTTATTTTGTGTATGTTCTAAAAAACTGTATAAATGCTGCAGTCAATGTTCAGTGATAAATACAAAATAGTTTGTATTCATATTTTAAATTCATTCTCTTGGGAAATATCTGTGGTGAAGCAAAGGTTGCTAGGTGAGCTACCAGACTTGTTGGGAGTCAGGGCTATTTGATGGCAAAAAAAAGGAAAAAGAGTTGTCTAAATACAGATTTTGTTTACTAAATTGCACATTCACATTTGAAAATTTTGGTCGTCAAAAAGACTTACTCTTTGGGTGTGATAAAAGGAGCGTTGTGTCCCTTTCTAATTATTTGAGGTACCTGTAACTGGAAACAAGGATCCTGGGTTGCAAATCAGTATCACACATCCCAATCTTTAAAATAGTTAAAATCTGATAGAACTCATTCTTTATTCTTATTTTTCTGTCAAAAATGTCTCCTGTTGAAGCTAGTGAAAACTTTTTAGAAAATATCTAGGCCACAAGTATTGCTGAGCATTAAACCAAACAGAAAAAGCATTTCTTGTTTACTTTTAAGCTGATGTGCATACTCAAAGAAGAATGAAGATTGTTTTATAGATCCCTGCAGAAATTTACCTTGATGTTTTATTTTTTGTCTGTGATGGAATGGATTATCAAATGTGAATTTAATGACACTTTGATTGGTGTCCCATAGGTATCTGAGCTATTTCATTTGCCTGGTTTTGATTACACCTCCTGTTGTAGCCTTTTCATTTCTTTGTCAATATAAGCCAAATAAGATCACTTAGCAGACACTGCTAAAAAGATAACTCCATAAAAAAAATATGACATAAAAGGATAATTCAGGATGACAACACTTTTTTGTTGCTGAAAACTTAAATTCTTTCATACTTGGTTAACTGTTTTAATTTTCAGAACAAACAATTCTGATTTTTAGAATAAACACTCTGTAGGGGAATGAAAAATAAAATATGGTTTGAAATTTGTTCATCAGAGCCTGACAAAACTCACCTTTCTAAACAAGTTGCTTCAGCAGCAAGTTCAGTTCTTAAAAGATTTCACACCTGCAATTCAGTTCAAATTCCTGTATCTCTGAAAAAAGCAAAAATTAATCCAAAGAAAGAATGTATAAAAAGCTGGATTTGCTGCACATTTATTTTTTTATCTCAAAAATAGTTTTTAAAGTTTCCCATTCAGTTTATTTTCAGATTTTAAGAAAACAAGTTCTGCATACTCGACTTCTTCATAGACGTGGTTGTGTTATTTCTGGGTAGAAGGCAGCCCTTAGTATGTTACAGTCTTCCACTTGAAGAAAAGGTTGAAGTGCAAGTCATGTTAAAGAAAGCCTACAGGAGAAATTTATGAGCTTTTTCTATGGGAGAGCGTTTATTCTCCATGAGGCTTTTGTCAAACATTTTTAATAAATTGTAATAACCTTTGTCATATCTCATTTTCTTGCATAAACAAGTCACATGGAAACTATAAATGATGGAAAATTTAATCCACATGGCTTACACTATCAAAACTGTTAAACTGTATTCTTTTCCACCATGTCAGCAGTGCATTATCTGTTTTATAGAAATGTTGAAAAGATTGCTTTTTAAGGGAGGTACCACAGGACCTGTGTAAATGTCCTCCTCACGCCTGCACTAGCTATTTTCACTTTCAGTTCTTCCTGAAGCTAGGAAAATGCTTTGGCATTTGTCTTTCCATATTCTATTGGAGAGCATATTTCCACCAAGCTCCAAGAACTGTCTACTCTGAGATCCCAAGAAGCATACTGAGGCTGATGGGAGCTGTCAGGTTTCTGCTGCCTTCCTGTCTTGAGCATGCACATGTGCTCTGGAATGCAACGTGGTACACCAGCTCTCAGTCCAACGAGATGTACACTTTCTTCTCTGTGGGAACTTAGTGCCTTACAAATTGCATGTGTAGACACCAGTAGCTCCTAGTTCAGGAGGTGCTGGTTTTCCCTGTCCCCTTCAGCTCCGTAGCACACTGAAGTCACAATGTCTGACTTTCTCACACACCAAGAGGAGTGAGAGTGACAACAGCATCTAGCGAGGCAGGGACCTTGTGTAAGGGAACATCAAATATCTGTCAGTGTGCTTTTTGTGAGAAATGCTCACTAAAACTTATAGTCCTGATGAAAGTGTAACAGTATCATGAATGACTGTCTCTTTCCTTCCCTTCTTTATAGGGTTTTTATTTGATATTATATCCACTTATCTAAACTTGTAATGGATCTATTGGTGCTATACATCCAGTATAATCTTCAGCACATATCTAATGCCTCACACAGATTTTTTTTTTATTCAAAAATTAAAAAATCCTTTAAAGGTGATACTTGGCTACTCAACTCAGGAAGATCCTGGTCACTGTGAAGAAAACTGTAGGCCCTGCTCCTGGCTGTGGGAAGGAAGTACTTATGGAGGGGCTCAGATAGCCTCTTTGTAGACTCAGACATCATGAATGCAAACAACTTTCTGTAAGTTTAGAAGCAACTGAATTAGTTATCGCTTTGTACCAGTAAAGTCAGAGCTACTTTTTGGTGGTAGTTAAGGTCAGCGAAAGCTTTCAAGCATTTTATACCTTCCATACAAAATCCAGGATAATGGCACTGTCAATGGTTTACAAACAGTTTTGATCATAATCTGGAATGTCTTTGCATTTATGGGGATTTAATCAGACTTCAAATAATACTGGAACGTTACTCTGGTGGTCTAATGACTTAATTATGTCACTTTAACGGTGATATATTTTTATTATTTACAGAAGAGGTCATAAAACTTTTTGCAGATGTTTAACTTTTGATTATTTTAATTCCAGCAGTAAATAATGTAGCAAAGTAGCTTTTAAAGATGTTCCTTGAGTGTATTTTCTATGCTTACAGTGTTCCCTGAGTAATGTTTTAACAATTGCTTCAAGCTGAACATCCTCTTACATATGAACAGCCCTTAAATCAGAAGCTATAGTAAAATTCTGTTGAAAATTAAATAAATGGAGAATTGCTAGTTGCTAATTAACTGGTAAGAAAAGTTTTATGAGAGGCAGATTGAATAAGTATCAAAGCTTCGGAGTTATATTATCTTTCATAAACTGGCTTTTCTCCAATTAGTGTATGCTTTCAGAAGCAGAGGAATAAGATGAAAGGATCTGCATCAAAACTGATTACTGGTGAAACAAAATGGAAGTTACTGCTTTTGATAAAATACAAGATTATTGCAGTGCTTGAGTAATTTTATAGGAAGTTGCTGCCTAAGGCATATGTTTTACTGTCTGATACTGAAAGACCATCTGGTTTTTTCAGCCTGAACAAATATATGATCCAGACTGAACTACTAGAGGCCAAATATAATTGCTCTGTATTTTGCTTTGTACTACTCTACCTACAGCAGCATCCTTTTGTATAGCACGTATCACAGTTCAAAGTAGGGCATTTGAAAATACTTTTTCCTCTATTGAGGGTTATAAAATGTCTATCCAGGGCTTAATGCAATCCTCTACACTTCATCTGTCACTGGAGAAATATAGTTCATGATAAGAGAGAACAACTTCTGATATACTTTGACCACTGTGGCATTTGAAACTTAGGGATTTATTTTTGCTGCACAGATCCTTGTTTAACATCCAGACAGGTGAAAGGTGTTGCTGCATCCTTCATACATTCAGCTCTAGCTTGGGAAAAAGAGAGATGCTTTCATTGCATGGCCTGAGTAAACAGATTACATTAAAATGGGTAGAAAGTGAATCCTGACTCGGTTTAGAGTGAAAGAAAGCATGTCATTGATAAATAAACTACAGAAAATATTCCAGAGCACTTAATGCTTTTACTTTTCTTGCTAGTGTTCTATTTCACAACACATAAATGTGTGCTTTTACTTTTGCAAGGCTAATAGGACTGGGTTTCTCTCCTCCCCTAAAGTGCTTATAGTCTAATTTTAGACATAATATGCTGAATGGCAGTAAAATAAGTGTTCGGTGTTGGAGGAAGTAATGAGGAATAGAGGGGTAAGATTTGAATATGTGGATGGATAAATGCAAAGATTTTTCTTTTTTTCTTTAATAATAATAATTCATAACAATGTTCTGTTCCTTTTAGAGTTTCTGGGAAAATTGTGAATAAAAGCTTACAGAGGTTTTGAAAAATATCTTTCCAAGACTATTCTTATGAATTGCTGTGAGGATTGTGTCTGCTTTTCATGGATAGTGTGCAGAACTACGTCTACCAGGTGCTAACCTAAACTGCACCTGGCATTTCTTAATATTTACCTTTATTTTGATTAATATACTGCTTAACTGTACTGATTCCCTCTCCTGACTCACTTTTCCCATATACTGTGAATTAACACTTTGCTCACAGTGATCTTCTAAATCACAGTCCTGAGAAACTGTGAAAAGTGAGTAGTGGGGGAGTGGAGAATGGTTTTGTGACTGCAGGACTGGGCTGGGACTTGAAAAGGTCATCCTGGTTTCTCTGGGACAGACTCACAGACCTGCCATGGTCTGCAGGCTGTTAGCAGTTTGGAGTGAGACGGGACAGCTGACCCAAGTTGGCTACAGGTGTACCCCATGCCATAAACGCCACACTCATTAGAAAGGCGGAAATTTGCTTTTGGAATATCCTGATCCTGCTGCTCTTCCTGCTCCTGAGAACTGCCTTCCTGTTTGTTGTGACTGCTGTGTGTTTGCTGGGCTGAGTATAATTTTGTATACTTTTTACTGGCATTGATATTAGTTCTGCTCTTTCATTATATCCATTTTTATTTCAATCAGTGAGTCTCCTATCCTTTTCCAGATCCCTCTTCTTGGCTGCAGAGAGGTTATCAAGTGATAGAGAAACTGCTAGAGTCTCACCCTGGATATGGGCTAAATACAGGCAGTTTCAGGTTTATTCTATATATAAAGACTTTCTGGGTAGCCTTAGGCAAGTCTTTTACCCCTTCTATGCCATGGTCTCCAGCTGTGATACGGGAACAACAAACTTTCTTTTTTTCCTATTGTCTTCTAAAATTGTGCTATATGAGGTCTTTTCCAAGTGAAAACTTGTGTGTTTGGACACAATCCAGTACAACTGGGCCTCCAATTTAGTTTGTAGTACTGGAGTACAACTCAACAAAGAGCAGTTTCTAATGCCTAAACACAAAGGAAGTAAGAAAATATAATTTTAACTGATTCAGGACTAAAGAAATTCAGCAAAAGGAAACTGCAACTTCTTACCATAAATTCTTAGTTGCTTTTTAGTATTATTTTGCCCTCTGTGCAAGTCTTAACCATGTTTATGTTTATGTCTATGTCAGTAGGATGTGATTTTAGGAGCACTGTCTCTGAAGACACTAGCACCTGAAATGACTAGTAATGTTCTGGGAGATTTTCCTTTTTAAGAGAAATGGGAGGAAGGGAAGCAAAATCATTCATGAGGTAGATTTTTGTCTCTTGAATGAGTCTTTTGTGAAAACTTTAGTCATACATATGCTGATCTTTATCTTTCTTTAATCTAGAAGATAAACTTGCCAATGTTATGTGCTGGAGATTATGTTATGTGCCCTTTGCCTTCCTGGATACTGTTCTTTACAGTTGTTAGTAGAGCTTATACACAAGCTCCTACCAGATATCATTTTTCAGAGTAGAACTTCTCCTCAGCACTTAAGTGATATGCTACAAAATATGCCTCCAATGTCTTATTTTTTTCTGATTTTTCTACTAGAAATTCTGAGGAGATAGACTTACACCTTTATCTAATGTGCTGGATATTTCACAGTAGTATGGGAAGTCCATATGTTAAAAGGGAAAGAAGTTTTAGCTCCTGAAGTACAAGTGAGGGCAAATGGAATAATATAGTAATGTTTGTTTCCAGTAGTTAAATCACAGAAGAACTGAGGCTGGAAAAGGCATCTTCAGCTCATCTAGTCCAACCTCCTGCTCAAAGCAGAGTGCACTTCAAAGTCAGACCAGGGACTTTTATAGCCAACTTCTAAAGTCTCCACAGAGATAGATTTCACAGCTTTGCTGGGCAGCTTGTTCTGATGCTGAACCACCTTCATCATGACTTTTTCTTATACGTAAAAAATTTTCTTTCCTGCAAATTCTGTCCTCTCTGACTTCTTTATAACCAGGATTAGATAGCTGAGGACAGCAGTCAGAAGTTTCAGCCTCCAGCTCTTCTTAGCCCCTCCTCTGTCATGGAATCATAGATTCATAGGATGGATTGGGTTGGAAGGCACCTTAAAGATCATCTTGTTCCAAGCCCCTGGCCATGGGCAGTGACACCTCCCACTAGATCAGATTGCTCAAAGCCCCATCCAGCCTGGCCTTGAACACTTCCAGGGACGGAGCCTCTGTAACTTCTCTGGGCAGCGTGTTGCTGTGTCTCACTATCTTCACAATAAAGTATTTCTTCCTTAATATCTAATCTAAATTTACCCTCTTTCAGTTTGGAGCAGTTACCCCTAGTCCCATCACTACACTACCTGATAAAAAGTTCCTCCCTTCCCAGTAGGGCCTATTTAAGTACTGAAAGGCTGCTATAAGGTCTTCCCAGAGCATTCTCTTCTCCAGGATGAACAACCCCGAGTCTCTGTCTGTTCTCACAGGGAAGGTGCTCCAGCCCTCTGATCATCTTTGTGGCCCTCCTGGACTTGCTTGAGCAGTTTTATGTCTGTCTTATGCTGGGGACCACAGAGCTGAACACAGTATTCTGGGTGAGGCCTCATGAAAGTAGAGGGGGAGAACTACCTATTTTGACCTGATGGTCATGCTTCTTTTGATCCAGCCCAGGATGCAATTTGCTTTCTGGTCCATGAGCACACATTGCTGGCTCATATTCAGGTTTTGCATCTACCAAGACCTCCAAGTCCCTCTCTGCAAGGAGGCTCCATTAATTGCCCAATTTGTGCTTGTGACACAATTGTCCCCCCCAACCTGTGTGTAGGCCCTTGCATTTGGCTGTGCTGAACTTTGTGAGGTTTGCTTGGGCTCACCTCTCAATCCTGTCAGGGTCTCTCTGGATGGCAACCCTTCCCTCCAGTGTGTTGACTGTACCACACAGCTCATATGTCATGAGTTTTAGCCCTGACTACCTTGGTGGCCCTCTGAAGAACTTGCTTCAGTATGTCTATCTCTCTGTCATGATGAGGAGCTTTAGACCGGGAACTGCACTTCCAGTGTATTTTTTCAGATGCTGAACAGTGGAAAATAATCATTTTCCTCAGTGTGCTGGATATGTTCTTGATAGTACAGTTTAGCATATGAGAGCACTCTGCTGAGGAACGTTCAGCTTGGCTAACAGAAACACACATATACTCCTCAGTACTTTTCTGAAAAGCTGCTTTCTCTGTCTTCAGATTTATTGTGTTGGTTAAAGGAAACATGCTGAAGAGTATATTCACCATCTGCATAGATCAGTAGTTTCTAGTTTTTTTCCTTTGTCCCTAGAAGACATCTGAGTCCCTTTTGTATCAGGAAGGATCCGTTTGCAATTTCTTGGAGATATATAGCTACATTATTTACCATATTTATTCATGTCAGGTTAGACCATCTGCTAAGAAGAGTCACAGTAATTCAGACAAAAGCTAAAGGCCTGCCCTTGTTGGTTGACTCATTGCCCAGCATGATTGACAAGTGTTTTAAGAATGAAATTAGCAAGACAGTGATAGAATCAATTATTATGACTTGCAAAATCTAGTGCAAGAATTTAAAATTTAGAACATACATGGCCTTGCACTCATTCGGTGTGCTGCCTGACTGCTGCTAAGTCAGTTTATTGTATTGTGGGTGGAACTACTTTTCTGATTCTGTTCATAGGTGGTTTCACCAGCATAGTGTTATTATTATGAGTAAAGCAGTACAATAGGAATGGATATTCCTTATCATCCATAGTATAGACCTCAGAGCAATACCAGCTCTGCAAGCTAATGTCTCCAAACACCACATGTGCTGTGAAGATCAGACATGGGATATGCCAGAACTCCTACAGTGATACCCGGCGTTTGCTTGTTCCTCATGTATTGGTGCTTTGCTTTGACTGCATGTATCCATTAGTACCATGAAACTTCCAGTCTCCAACATGTGATCATGTTTTCCGGAATATAATTGTGTGATTTGTGTAAGACTTTGTTAATTCACTCCTTTTTTTTAACTTCTTCAATGGATTGTATGATATTAAGTTTGTTCCCAGAATGAAGACTATTACGATGCCATAACTCAACCATTTCTTAGCTTCAGGTAGTTTGTTTATGAAATCTTAGATACAATATTGCTCTTCAATAAGATTATTCAGAAGATATTCATGGTCATTTGTGGGAGAAATTATTTTTCGGACTGGGGAGATTTCATTCATATTGGTGATCTTTCTTTAAAACCACTAAGAGTACCTGGACTATATACAGGTACAGGATTGCAATACCAAAAGTTGTGTGTGTGTGTGTATTGGGTCGTTTTTCCAAGAAAAACTACTTTCTTGTGTTTGTCTCCATTAATTCTACCAGTGCTACTCAGAAGCATGTGCCTCTAGTGGATTGTCTTCTATTAATGTTGGTGAAATAGGATCAATATAGAAACTGGGTCAAGGTTCTGAAAAATAGTAACAATTATTAATATTCTTTCTTTTTCAGTTTTCTTCTTGTGTTTGGTTGCTTGATTTTGTCCGTGTTTTCTACTATTCCTGAACACACCAAACTTGCCTCTGGTTGCCTCTTCATTTTGGTAAGTGAAATGTCTAAATACAAAGCAGTGTTACAGATACTTTTGTATGCACTCAAACCCTTTCCCTCACCATGGAGAAAATAGTATAATTTCTGAATGCTTTAGGAAACAAGACATTTCATCAGAATGATTAAAAAATAAAATAGAGCATTCCACCATCTTTTCCTTTAAAAACAGGTCAGATTGTATGAAAGCATTAATAAAGTATTGTATTGCTTCCCCTTCTTTGCTTGAGAATTGCTGCGGTTTATAATCGACAGTTTTTCTATGGCAGTTTGGTGTTGACTGAGCATGAAAGATATTTGATATTGCTGCTGCCATTTATAAAGTCAGTATGTAGTAAGAGGCACTTATCTGGAAAATTAGAAATAATTTTGGTATCTTAGATACCAGTTCATGCTAGCTATTGGTAGACACAGACATTTTAGCGGCAGTTGCTGCAGTAGGATGTGGTAGTTTCATTATTTCTTTGTAATACGTGCTTTTGTAGTATGTTTATCTCTCCTTTTTCCCTTCTGAGGTAGATATAAATGGCTTTAATCCCTAAAAGTACTTAACATTTTTCATGCATTGTATGGATGCCACTTTATTCAGCTGCTTCTTGATGGGCCATTTAGTTGTGCAAGTGATGGCCTGAGGATAGGCAGTAATGTTCATTAAAATGTCTCTATATACCCAGAGTTACCATGGTTATTTCAGTTCCATGTATGCAGCAGACTGTGGCTCGTTAGGTAGTGCCTGGGGTGAAGTAACTGTTAACAAATGCCAGTGTTTTAATTGTCATCACTATATATATCTGAAAGCCTTGGTCTTCAAAACAGCTCCCTAATTAATTATGGTGTAAGCAGGCCAATAAGCATAATATGGTGTATGCTGTGTCTCTACAGAATAATCTGCCACTGCATCAAGATACCTGAACTGAAAACCCAGAGCTGACTAGGTGCATATGTGTGGTGTTCTGCTCTATCTGATGGTTTCTTAGCAGGGCTAGTTAGGGAGAGCTGTGCTAAATGAGGTATTTTGCTTCATAGCCATATTAGTGCTTTTTCTTTTTCTGAAGAAAAGATCAGGTGGCATTAAACTAGCTAAAAGTGATCAGATTTAATCCTGCATTTGTACCTAATTCCATTACTTACTTATCTGAGCAACACTTTGCAAATGGAAGTTTGTTTGAATGTTCTGCAACTAGTCATATTATTGTAATTACTTTACCACTTGCTAAAACTTTCTGCTAGAGAAAACAGGCAAATACGATCAGTCTGAAAATACCCTATTTCTAGTAGCAGGTGCTTTTATAACAAGTAATCTGTTTCCCAGTGTACTCATGCAAATTGGTTGTAGAAATGCCATTTGTTCTGACATAAAATATGCATTTCCCGTGAGCCATGTATTTGTTGACTGTGCTGGTACGCTTACCACTGCCGATTCCTCAGCTGACTGAGAAACACATTCCCTGTGCATTGCCATGGCTCTCCCAGGAGCCTGAATATGGAGGAGCTCTGTGAAGTCCTGGGTTTGCTCCCACTGCTGGGCAGGCATGCAGTGAGCTCCACTAGCTGATATGCCAGGGTTTGTAGAGGTGTCCATCAGTTGAGCGGAGCTGCTCAGGGTCTGCAGTGGGAAACTGCAGCACTTTCTGCTCCTGTGGCTTCAGGGGTGGACTTTGTCCATCTTTACAGTTCTGACTGTATGCCCTGTGGCATCCTCTGAACACAGAAATGGCCGTAAAGGAGGAAGAGAGTGGGAGGTTAATCCTTAAAGCATCAATACTAGCCTGGTGTAACGTTTCTATGCTATAGGTTAGCGTGTTCAGCAAACCCTTGGCAGGAATAAATCTAAGTGATGATGAATTTTATGGCTCCTGCTGTGAATCTCTAATTGAGAAAAATATAAACATAGAAAAGTACAAAGTTT
Organism: Merops nubicus; assembly: GCF_000691845.1. NCBI lineage: Eukaryota > Metazoa > Chordata > Aves > Coraciiformes > Meropidae > Merops > Merops nubicus. The sequence goes on from NW_008599498.1 coordinate 12,649, forward strand.
CAGAAGCAGGCTAAAGCTGACTGGTTTATTCCAGTTTGCTGATGCCTGATTTGCTCTCTCTGCATACTGAATCATTAGCTGATATTAGAAATGTTATCAAAGCAGGTTTTTGCAGCCGCAAGCCGAGAGAAAGATACATTTCTACGTTAACTCAGAGGCAGTTGTTTTGGCTGTGCCAACACATAACTGCAGCCACTAGAGTTTTTGCTACCTTTTCCTTCCAGTGATTCACAGAACTCTTACAAATGTGTCGTTTAGTGGAGACCGTTGAATTAACTACCGGAGATCTGGTTTAGTACTGTTTGGCTTTGTGCTTGAGATGGAAGATATAAGTTTATTTTCTAATGAAGTACCACACAAATACAATCTGTAGAGCTGCTTGCTGGGTTTCTGTGAAATGTTTGCCTGGCAGATTTATTCCAGATGGTCCCCCCTACAGCCATGTTTATTGGCTAAAAAGCTAATGTAATGTTCCTTCAACTTAATACCTGAGCTACTGCCTGCACTGACACCTGTGGCTTTTGACAAACTGCAGCTATTCACAATTACACAGAGACGTTAAGGAGGGAACTGTGGATGAAATGAGCAAACCTTTCTCTCCTTCTTAGAAAGGCCAGAGGAGCTGAGAAGGATATTGTTCTGCAACCAGTCAATTCATTTACCTCCCCCAGCTTTGCCTTACAAGGGAGCAGAAAACATCTCCTAATCACTGCACCCTAGATACTCTCTGAGAAAAATACAATAGTGTGCAATAGCTCAAAATAAAGCATTGTGTAGCAAAGCAGTATTAGCTGAGGGCTTCTGAGCGTGAGCAGAGGCTAATGGACTCATTTGGACTGCAGAAATGCCTGAGCTCTGCTCGTGGAGCCAGCACAAACCTGCCCTGCTGTGCTACACCATACCCAGCCAGGGCTTCAGTTCTGGCATCTGCACAAGTACTACCATGTTCCCAGACGTATACTTCTCAGGGGACCTGTCTAAGAAAATGTGTTTAATATTTGAATTTTACACCTAAAACGAAAGTTCCACAGATAAATTAAGTACATGTTACATACAGTGTTGGATTGTCACATCAGTAATTAGTTTGGTTAGATTTTTGTCCAGAAATAATAAGCCTAACTAGGGGAAGAGCATCAGATAAAACTCCTTATACATACAATGATAATTATGCTTTAACCTCGTCTGTGCACACAGCTTCTGGCACTCAAGTTGTAGGAGTGATATATCCCAGACAGATAGTAGAATAAAATCTACTTCAACATCAAAAAAGCCACAAGCAGCTTAAGAATCCAACTAACACAGCAAGAAAATAATCTTTGGTGTATTGCTGATCTCCTACAAGTATGTTTGCTGGCATTTTATCAAATAGTGCACACAAGGGAAATAAAACTTAGACTGGGAAGGCAAAATCAAATCTTTTGGGGAAGATAGCCAAGAAGGAATGTATCTGGAACTGGAGGCAATTCACTCTCAGGACAAAACGCTCTATATTTTAGGATAATTTTCAACTAAAACTATGTGAATAAATGTTTAACTCATGTTTGTTTGTGGTCAATTCAAGAAAATAAACAGAATAATTTAAATTGACCCACAAAGATTTGGCAAATCAAGAAGTCCAAAAGGACTCTTGGATCAGATTGCTTCATTTGACCTGGCATAAATATTGTTTGTGTATTTGAGCATTTTAGATCTTTTGGCTTAGAAGTAAAACTGAGGCTGTAGGAAAGAAATGCCATTTTTATTTCAAGTGACAAAGCACTCAGATTTTTTCATAATTTTCATTTTTAACCAAGATGCTGAGACTGCAAAACTCATTAATTTCTGCAGATTTTGTCAAATCTGGTTTGTGTTATTCTATGGAAAATGGCTGAGGTAGAAAACTCTACTTGGTCCTGTAGGATAAAAGCCTCTGAAAATGTACTCTAGGTATACATTCTTCAGGAAGAAATGGCTCCCAAAGACATAAAAGTAGACAGTGTGCAGTAAATGAGGCTAGTTTCTACATGTACTGTGGTCACTTATATGAATCCAAAAGAAGAGTTTAGTAAGTGCTTCTAGCAATTAAGATCTTCCTAACGTTCCTTCCTTCTCTAACATTTTCCCATAAAAGAAATGTAGAATGAGGATAAACAATGATATAGGTGCCACATAGCAGGCAACCACACACTCAATTTGTCTCTGCTCTGGGAGAGTGAATCCATCCACAGAGATGTGATCACACAGATCAGCTACAAAATTTAAAAGCTGGGAAGAGTGGATTTTTTAAAAGGGAGATCAATAGTGCTCAGTTCAAAAAAAAAAAAAGTGTCATTTTTCAGTTTAGATTTATTGTCACAGAACTTGAATCCTTTTGCAATGCTTGGATAGAAGGCCACCATACCTGAGCAGAGGACCGGATGGATGGCTTTGTGGGACCAGCTAACAATGCATAAAAGGAAAAACTGAATTATCTTGAGAGTTTTCAATTATAGATACATGTCTAACAAAGAAGCTAGGGTGTAGACCCCATGTTATTGAAGTTTTGTTGCAGTTTTCTCTCTCCAGAGAGAAACGGATGAGCTGATCTCTGAGCTAAAGGATCATCAATTTTCAAATTCACTAGAGCCTGTCAGAACTCAGAATCAGTGTTTCTCTGGAAATACTAATTTCTGGTGTTTTCTTTCATCCCGAAATCAGAGCAAGGTTTTAAAATTTCAAAATTTCTGCATAGAAATATCTAAAAAAATTACGCTGAGCATCAAAACAGATGTTATCAAAGGCAGAAAAAGAGAAGGGAAATGTGATGTTGGTAAGATCAAAGCCTTGATGTTCTCCATCTTGTTTGGATTCATATACACTAATGTTATAATAAGGTAATGACATGAGCATAAAACAATTCAACTGTGTCATAATAAACTACCTTTTAGCTTTGAAAGAAAATAGTCTTACCTCATCAAAATAAATAATTTAATGTCTTTGCTGACTAAATTGATGCTGTCTTATTGTGTATACTGACTTCATAAAATCGGAGCTGACTATTGTAATAAAAATTTGGACCAGATCTCATTACAACTGCTTAATAATCTTTATGTGCAAACAGAGCACAGTCCCCATTGAAATGTAAGTACTGGTTGCACCTTTCTGAAACAGTTATTAGAAGGAAGTCTAACAAGGCAAAAAATGCAAATTAAAGTGTTAAATTATTTGAAAACATATCAGTAGATGTCCCCAAAGCTGTAATTCTTCTGTCATAAGGCAGTGTTGGCACTCTCAACCAACCAACAAAGCTTTAAAACAAATAAGCACACGCTGTAGCTATGGAGAGAGAGGGGAGCAAAACTAAAAATTGCTTCATTACAAAGGAGCATGGCACCACACATAAAACTGTAGAGGTATTCTATTGTCAGCAGTTCGGAAGATAAAATACAGTTCAAACACATCACGGAGTAAAGATGTCTCAACACTGGCATAATTATTGATATATTTCTGGGCTTGATTACATCGTCAGTAACATTTTGTTCTTTTATTCTTCTGCATTAAGCAGAAATAATCTCTGTAAAGAGAAGACTGAAAAAAAATCACACATTGAATGGAATAATTCTTTTAAACTTAAAAAATGCAGTATACTACAGTTCTATTGGGAAAGCTTAAGTGGGTTTGGTGTCTACAGATGACTAAAACAACATTATTACACGTGATTAAAATCAGGGCAAAGAAGAAAATCTTATAACTTAATTACTTCAAGAAGATAGGCTTCTATAAAGAAAACAACTATCAATGGTTATCTCAAGTACTACAGCATTCAACAGCAAATGCAGTAGAAGGCAAGAGGGAGTTTTGGAGTTGCTGCCAGAATGTTTCCCAGGCAGCCAGAACTACCAACCAGTTACACTCCAACAAGAAATTTCCATTTACTGTGCAATGTTAATGTCACTGGAGTTCCCACAAATCAATGTCTGCTGGATGAAATACCATTCTAGAAATTATTTCCCATTCCCTCTGAATGAACAGGGCATGTATAGTGGGTGGTACAGTGCAGTGGAGATGGATGGAAATAGAAGACCCACAAGCTGGTCTTAAAATTGTGTTAAATGCAACACAACTCATGACCTGCTGCGATTTTAACATTAAAATGACTGACCTGTAGTAAGAAAGCTAGTGTTTTTTTTTTTTATAATAAGTGCATTATACTCTTTTATGTTCTTGTTATCAGTTGCTATATAAGAGCTGTGACTTGTCTTGTGCATGACGTTATATCGCTATATGCAGAAAGTCAGGAGAGAAGACACTAGTACTGTGAACAGTTTCTGATTCTCTTTGATTCCTAACACAAGGAGGACTAGCATTCAAAGGTGGAGAACATATTCTGAAAGGGAAGGGACTATCTATATTATTCAGAAAAGGGCCTTTTAGCCAGCCATTCAAGGGGCTACTTTCCCTAGGAGAATACAGAATCTCGAGGAGGATTCTGAGATTAAGAGTGGGAAATGGGCAGGATTAGTTTTAAGTAATGGGGAGTTAGGATACAGATTAATAGGGATATTATGCTTTGAGCAGAGAAAAGCACATCTCCTTTTAGGCTGACCAACAGATTGTGCTAAAGAACCAAACCAGCTGTCCTTAAGCCCCTTTAAGGACAAAATCTATACTGCTTGCACAACAGCAGTTCTTCCATGACATGTCCTCATTCTTGTTTTATCAGTTTAAGTGCTAACAAGATAGCATAGAAAACCAATTCCAAGTCATAAGTGTAACATTGTTTTATAGTTGTAGATTTGTAATATTTTATGCTAGACTCTGAAGTATTGAATTTTATTGGTTTCATGCCTGAGCTTGATAAGGATCCAAACTTGTTATATGGAGAGCAAGACTGGCCTCCCTAAAACAGGCAACAAACAGCTTAGATTGCAACAGTAAAAATGGTTAGATATCAAACTCTCTATCAGAAATTCAGACCTGACCCTCCTTAGGAAAATACTGATTTTCCAAATGGAAGTGCAGAATATGTCTCCAGAGGAAAGCCAAAGTACATGGTTATTAATAAAGTGTAAGAAAAAAGTCTACTAAATGTCAAAAGGCAAAGAAAGCTAAAAAAGGTAGAACATCAGTCATGTGAAAGCTGTTTGAAGTCCTAGGGAACACCCACCACCTGAGTAGCATACAGAAACTGTAGTCCGCTTAGTCACTTTGCACAAATGTGACAAAGCATGCAAAGACATAGCTTGCTACACTCAAACAATCTTTCCTTGAGTAAAAGAAGACATCTGTTCACAAGATTCAATTTAAAAACTGCGAAGTCAAGGAAGTAAGTATCAAAATATAGACAAATATAAAAAAATATCTGTAAGGATCCAGAGCAGGTATGCCTATAATATGAAAATCCAGGTGAAGTGTAGATGATAGTGAATACACAGACGCACACTGAAGTGAAGTCCAGTCCTCAGGACCGCGAACTGTGAGCTACAGAGATGAATTAGCAAAATAAGGACATTTTAAACTTGTAGCCTAAGGAAAGGGTGTATGTCATGGACAGGATAAGTTTGGTATCAATTCTGAACCAGACAGGAATTGGCTGATTGTACCATATGAAGATATGATCACAGGAAATGGGTGTCTCACAAAGATATATGTATGTTTTCAGGAGGATGTGGAAGGGGTTTGTTATTTTATTTTTCCAAGGGACCAAAAGTCCATAAGCCTTGAAAATCACATAATTTGTAAAACACAAGATTTGGTATATTGGTTCTCAATGTCTAGTTATTGGACTGTAAAGAGGGGACTAAGTCAACTTTTTCACTGAACCTAAAGAATTGAATAATAATATTATCACCAAAGACTTGTTCAAGTAACAGAAATGTTTGGTGAGGTAACAGAAATGTTTGGTTAGATGACAGAAGTTAATATCTTGAAGAAACCAAATGCATAAGCAGGATTTTGGCAAACTGGGTAAAGTACTTTCCAAATCCAGTTTGCCAAAAGTTTCCAGCTGTCATAAAACACTTTCTTAAAACTGTTTTCTGAAAATATTTGGTACCAGAAATATTTTGGTGTATATCATCCCAGATGCCCATAGGTTTCCCAGTGGTCAAAATGTGTATTGTCACTCCAGTCTTCAAAAAGAGCAAGAACGTGACCCAGAAAATTACAGGCTAGTCAGCCTCACCTCCATCCCAGGAAAGGTGATGGAGCAGCTTCTTCTGGATGTCATCTTTAAGCATGTGGAGGAAAAGAAGGTAATCAGGAGTAGTGAGCATGGATTCATCTGGAGGAAATCATGCTTGACTAATCATGTTTGCCTTCTACGATGATGTCACCAGCTGGGTACAAGAGGTGAGAGCAGTCAATATTGTCTACCTTGGCTTCAGTAAACTTTTGACACTGTCTCCCGTAACATCCTCATAGATAAGCTCAGGAAGTGTGGGCTAGGTGAGTCGACTGTGAGGTGGATTGAGAACTGGCTGAGCAACAGAGCTCAGAGGGCTGTGATCAGTGGCAAAGAGTCTATTTGGAGGCCTGTAGCTATCAGAGTTCCCCAGGTGTCAACATATTCATCACTGACCTCGATGAAAAGACAGAGTGCACCCTCAGCAAGTTTGCTGATGATACAAAACTGGGAGGAGTGGCTGACACACCATAAGGCTGTGCTGTCATTCAGAGAGACCTGGACAGGCTGGAGAGTTGGAACCTAATGAAGTTCCCCAAGGGCAAGTGCAGAGTCCTGCCCCTGGGGAGGAATAACCCCATGGACCAGTACAAGGTAGGGTCTGACCTGCTGAAAAGCAGCTCTGTGGAGAAGGACTGGGTGGGAGTCCTGGTGGACAACAAGTTAGCCATAAGGCAGCAATGTGTTCTTGTGGCCAAGAGGGACAATGGTGCCCTGGGGTGCATTAAGAACAATGCAACCAGCAGGTCGAGGGAGGTTCTCCTGCACCTCTACTCTGCCCTAGTGAGGCCCCATCCAGAGTACAGTGTCCAGCTCTGGGCTCCCCAGTTCAAGACAGACAGGAAGCTGCTGGAAAGAGTCCAACAGAGGACTGCAAAGATGATGAGGGGACTTGGAACATCTCTTTTATGAGGAAAGGCTGAGAGACTTGGGCCTGTTTAGCCTAGAGAAGAGAAGGATGAAAAGAGATCTTACCGATGTTTATAAATATCTGAAGGGTGAGTGTCAAGAGGATAAGGCCAGTCTCTTTTCAGTGTTGCCCAGTGATAGGACAAAGGCAGTAGGCACAAACTGTAACACCGGAAGCTCCACCTCAACATCAGGAAAAACTTCTTTACTGTGAGTGTGGCAGAGCACTAGAATAGGCTGCCCAGAGAGGTTGTGGGGCCTCCTTCTCTGGAGACTTTCAAAACCCACCTGGACAATTTCCTGTGCAACCTGCTCTAGGTGAACCTGCTTTGGCAGGGAGGTTGGGCTACATGATCCCCAGAGGTCCCTTCAAGCCCCTGCCATTCTGTGATTGATGTACTTCTAGGAAACCTCTGTGAAGGAGCTTTGTGAACTGGGAAACTGCAAGAAGAAATTGCTGAACTTTAAAAAAAAAAAAAATAGAAACACAGTAAATGTTATTTGTGGAGTCTCTAGGATTTAACAATTCCAAACATGCTAAGACCAAACAATAAAAGAATGAAAATCTCATCCCACTCTGCTATACGGCATGTCAAATGTTATCAGTTAATTCACATACATGTGATCAACTGTAACGATTAGCCTAAACCCCTTGCATCAATACAAAATGAAGAGGGATGCCAGAGCAAAAAAAGATTCAGAGTCCATACTGGCTCTGACACCCATTCCACATTTCTTTTGGACACAGCAAAAGATATCAAATTCTTCACAAACACTTCAAAAGGGGGATTTGAGAGCTGTGTTGCTACAGGGACATGTGCCTGTAACATCTGACATTAGAAATATGATTACAGCAGAAAAAAATGCATGAAGAAACCACAAAGGAAATGCAAAGGCCTGGGTACAGCTGTACAGAGTTTCATTGTTTTCGATATGCAGATAATTTTAAAACCAAAATTACATCATTTACTGCTAGTATCTCACTACAGACAAAGAAAATGTGAACAAGCACAAAGCAGGATACAAAAATGTTTAGAAAGCAGGAAATTATTCCATAGTGTGAGTTTCGTGACTCCCTCCTTTCAGGAATTCTCTGAAAAGTGTAGCTGTACCTGACACATAACCAGTGATATGGCACCAAGCAGTGAATGCAAATAGCTGGAAAACACCAAATTTAAGGGTGATGCTGTGTCGGAGGAGGAGCAGGATAGACATAGAGTGACAAAGTCACTGTTTCCCATTGCCATTTTCCCAATTTGAAAAAGAGTGTTTGATGACCATCAGGGTCTTCCTAGAAGAACTGTGTCTACCAAAAGCCAGAGTTTTGGGATGTGTTTGCCCACAGGTGCTGAGAGGGTACTCACGGGAAGCATGGTGGCCAGCAGCCAGGAGCAGAGCTGCTCAGTGCACCTGCGTGACACTCCTTCCTGTGGCACCAGCAGACCCTCAGCGCTGGCCCATGGTGGTGGTGTGAGATGAGTCTGCTGGTCTGGGGAGGCAGAAGGGTGTCTGTCCTTCCTTCACGAGTGCTGAGGAAGGTTAGTGCAGTTTCAGTGCTAGGAATTACATATTGGGTCTGATACGGTAAATATTTGTATTCACTCTATAAGAGATGATGAAAAACATAATTAAATGGCAGCTATGTAATTTTGGTGCCTGCTTGTACTGATTCAAAACTGGTTTTACCTGACATAAAAATTCTGGACTTTATTCTGTTGTAAGTGAATAAAGAAGCGTGACTGATAGGTGCCATTTCAAGTAATAAACACAAAAGCCTAAAGGGGAGATGGATAGCAGAAGTTCTATGTAACATATGGCTAATTAAAACTAAGCATATAACTGGGATTTTAGTACTATATCAATAGACTGGTAGCTGTGTATTAGATTAAAAGACACAGAACTGATTTCTCAATAATCCTCTATTAACATAGAATCAACATGGGAAATCTCAATCATAATTTGGAAAAGCAAGCGTAGTAAAATTATCACATTCATTATAAAATTGATAAATGATAAAAAGGTGCATAAATTTCATTTCATGCTTATTGTGTTGCACTGGGAGCTGAACTGAAGTCTCTGGTTGTGATTTATATGCCACTAATAGGGTCTCTTCTGAGTTATGTTTTCAGATTTATGGCTGCTTCTCCCACTGTTAAACTACAGTTGGAAAGAATTAAAACATTAGATCCTAAAGTGTATGTATGCATATGTAGATATACTTGCTAGCTGTTTAAAGTTCTCCTCTTCTAATGCTAAACTAGGAATAATAAAAATGTGTTCAAATTATACTATTATTTTAAAATATAAATTATGCATATATTCATATCTGCTGTTTTTCATCTGGAAACTGGCCTGTATAACAGAAGTTACCCTAGTCCTACATCAGCTTCTGCATCATAAGTATTGAAACCTCAAACCTTCCTCATGTTTCTCTGGGACAGAACTAGTCTTGTGCTTCCCCCAACATCCTGGTAGCATCAGTATCTGCCTAGTAGAGCCCAACTCTGATTCTCAGTAGTCTGAATCAGTAGAGGGTTTTTGTTTTGCTTGAGAGAGGGATGCAGAAGCTGCTGTTTTTGCTTTAAATGAATAAGAAAACAGTCTCATCCTCTTTGACAATGAATAATAAATAATTGCTATTTGAATACTACCAACTATTCCTATGTCACCATAAAAAGATTTTCAACGGCTGGTAACATTCTTAAATCAGTCAGCAGTAAATTGAAGGATGAGAAGATGTTTATTCTCCCTCTTTTCCAACTGATTTAGAAACACTGGACTTCCCTGTTTATGAGTTTTTAGGGAAGAGAGGACACTTCCTGAGCTATATCAGTTGACATTTCTCCCCCTGTTCCTGCTGTTGTGCTAGTGTAGTGAGGCTGTGCTGATTTACACCAGATGAGCATCTGCAGTGCAGCTACGCTGCAGAGATGTTGTCTTCTGTAGAAACACTTCTAGCCTTATTAAAGCTTTTTTCAGGGGATGAATTTGATTTGTTCTAGTCTATTTTCCAGGCTTCTGACAATGTCAGTTGTAGTCCCACCTAGTTCTCCTATAAACTCAAGGCAGGCAGCTCCTTACATCAGTCTGCAGCTCTGTTATCCTATTTCACTAGCATTTAGAATACTTAGCAACACAATTTCCATACAAGAAATATAATTAAAATAACAGCAGAGCCATTGTTTTGTGGGTGCATTTCTTATCCCCAAACCTCAGCTCATTTATGTATTGTAACATAACCAGAAGAATCCTAGAACAGCAGCACAGAGTGTTCAGCTTTGGTCATTTTCTCATCTTGAAAATGGCTCTAATTCCCAGAAACGACAGTCTACAACCAAGGCAGCAAATAATTTAAAGTCTTTATAAGCAGTTATGTTAATGAACAAGAAAGCTATGATGAAAACCACTTTTTACTGCTATAATGTTATGCTTAGGGAAATTCTTATCATTAAAACTACCTGAGAAGCATATTAATGTAGTCAATTTCAACAAATCATCACTTGTATCCTAATTAGGAAAAAAAAAAAATAAAAAAAAATTTGCTCATTGTAGCCAGATTATACCACGTATGCTTGATTTAATTAATTATCAACCCTGTTCATTAGAGTCCTCCAGGACCTTTTGTTAATGGAAACCTTGCTCTGGATGACCTGTTATTTTCCTTTCCTGCCATTTTTATGACCCTCATCTCTGAAGTGGCGGAGCAACCAAGGTAGACACAGATGTAAAAAAACTTCAGGAGCACACTGGCACCTGTGTTCCTTATGCCCAAAGCTACTGAATCTTTTAAGCCCGCATGTTTCAGCCTTGCTTCTCTGGCATATGCAGTTCCCTGTGACAACTGGAGCTACATATGCAGAAGCATTTCAGAATGAAAAGTGCTTCAGTCTGGGTGAACTGTGGTTTGAGAAGGAAGAAAGACCAATGCATCTGCTGTATCAGTTACTGAGGGGGGCTAACTATGAGCTTAAATAGCTAAAAAAGTTACAGATTGTGGTAATTGTGGTGCAAGACCAGATTCAACTGTGACTGGAAAAGTATGACAAGATAGGGGAAAGGGAAATGACAAAGGCCAAGGCATCCCTGCTCTACCTTGGAAGGGAGGGGTTAGGTTTCCGGTAAATCTAAACTTGCTCATCAGTTCAAACACAGCCCTGCTGAATTTTGAAGGAAGACAGGTTTATCAACAGTGAAAGATTTTCCCATTCTGATGTAAATGTTATTCATATTCCGTAAGTAATCCAAAATAAACAAGGTTCCATCATGTTATATGTAGAACAAAGATACCTAGAATGCATCATACCTACAGCAAGTCTACAAATCCTATAAGGACTAGTAATTTATGTCACCTGCCTTTCCAACTATGTTCTGATTTTCTGTTTCAATTGATAATGAACTAAAACTAAGTTATTTAAAAGCCTAGAATTATTCTTAATTTTGTAATAAGCTATTCCAAATGATTTTTTTTAAAAAAAAAGGGCCTGATCTTGTTTGAGATGTATCCTTCCAATTTTTGTCCATGGAAAAAACAGAACTTCAAGACTGTGCAGCTGCTATAGGAAAAATAATTATGTCATTCACTGGCCTGCATTAACCTTGACAAGGATTTGACTCTACATTGTGGCTGAGTGCACTGATTACTAAAACATTACTTTTTTTCACAGTGGGGTGTGTGTGTGTTTTTTTTTCTCTCTAGTTTCAACCTGGACCAGTCCAAAATACAACAATACTGACATATATACTACTATGGACAGTTCTGTTTCAATGCATTCACATCTCCTAAGAAATCCTTTTCCTTTAGACTTTATTCATAATGATATGTATTCCCTTCAAAATCAGTTGTTCTTTGAAGAATTAGCAGTGACCAGGATATAAAGATAATTTTGAAACATCCCTGTTTCAGAAAGTGCAAAAATAAGTGCGAAACCCCACCTCTATTTTATTCAGTGTCTTTTTTGTTAATAAAGCTTATACTGTATTTTTAAACTTCCAAATATTTTCTATACATGGAAGAAAATCATATATAATATTTATAAAATCTGGAGTTCTTTTGGCATTCCAGTGCACAGAGACATATTTACTTTATTTGAGGTGACTTACTATTAACTACAGCAGCTGTTGTTAAAATTTACTTAAGTAGCAGAATGTTCAGTTATTTTGGGAGAATATCACCATGCATAAATTCATAATGCTAGAAATGGTAGCTGTTTTTCTGAAGGAATGAAGAAAGATACTTTGCATTGTTTCTGCAAGAACAGTCTTATACATTTACCTCACCGTCCAGAAGAAAAGAAAATTGAAAAAACATCCTTTTGTTCTTTTTCTCTCTCAGAATAGATATATCACCATGAAGTTTCTCTTCGTAGTACATGTATATGTGTGAGAGATAAATAGGATTTCTGCCTCTGACAGGAGTACACCATGTAGCACAAGTGACTCTCAAAAATGTGCTTTCAGCACACAATGACTTTTCTCATCTTTGTATAACTGAGCAAGCATAGCAAGTAGTAATTGCTAATGGCAGTACAGATGATGAATATGAAACTGCATGGCACTAAATACGAACCAGAGTAGTAAACTACTGAAAAAAAATTACCTCATTCCAACTTCTACCCACGGTTTTGTGATTTTAATTTAACTGAACTGAAGCTACAGACTAGTCCCTCCAGAATCGTTAAGCACTTTCTGTTCTTACCAGTTCTCCATCAAAGGCCTTAGTGGGGTCTAGAGTACGATAGACAAGAAAATTATTTTATTGGAAGCAAAGAATGTTTCATACTTTGCTGGCCTCCTGTCCTTCAGAATCTCATACCCCTGCCCCAAAGAAGAAAGTTCATCAGGAGGATCAGATGTCAAATGGCCGGGATGTCTGCCATCGACTGCCATAAATTCAGATACATCATCTAACGATGTGTATACCGGATTTGACAATTCACGATTTAACTACCACTAAAAAAGTGATAGTTAAATAAATAAAATATATATTCTTCCTTTTTTCCAGCTGGCTTCTCATACATTTTATTCTTGGCCTACACAGAATTTCCTACAAGGAAATGTATCAAATGGTGGTCAACTATGAAGAATTATTGTTACTATGACAAGAACTTTTTCAATTTTGCACATAATCCTTTCTGAATCTATGCAATAACTCTATCCATGGAATTAAAAGAAAACCTTAAACAATTACACTAATTTTTCTATATGTTCTTTTCTAAAAAAAAAAAAAAAAAGTTACTTGTTTTTTAGCCACATTTTAACAGAGAGATCTCATCCTGCTTTTGTGATTTAGGCATTGAAGGTAGGATTTACAAAACTGGAAATGAACACACTGGAGAAGACTGTAAACAGTCTATGCAGTGTAGTTATAGAAGCTGACATATTTTAAGAAGGAATACTCTGTTTTCAAATTGTTCTATGACAGCAAAAGCAAATTAGATTCACAGTGTTTGAACATGCTGCCACTAATCATAAGCTATTAAAGCACCATCACATGACACAATATTAATGATGCCATTTGTTCAGCTAAATTAATGCCTTAGTTGATATATGTGATATATACAGCCTTATTGGCTTGTAGGGTGTCGTAGCCTAAAAACATGCAAAGTATTGATTGGGAAAAAGTCAATACTGGATCAGCCCTACCCTTGCAAATACCCCTTTTTTTAATTCATTTGCAGTGCTTTCTTACCAGTACCACACTAGTCCTTATCCTGCAGGAATAACAAATTAATTGGCTGACAAGTAACAGCTTTCTCCTGGACATGGAAACATATTCAGCTGACAAATAAAATACACCTTCCATCCTATTCTTCTTGATGAACTGTTTAAGAATCTCCTTCAAGTGTTCTTCTGCTTCTTTTGGCAAACACACAAATTTTTATTTTATAATTTCAAAACCCATAACTTTATGATGGTATTCCAGAAGAGTATCTAAGTTTACAATTCCATATCAGTGTGTATGTACTATATCACTGTGTATTATAGAGATTCAGATTTCCTTAAGATATGAAGCTGAATTGTGCTCTAAGCTCTATTGCTGCAACTTGGCTGGAGTCACTGTTGTACTTTAAAAATGTATTCCAATAAAAATTGCATAAATACAGGTTGATGTTATTAAAATGGACAGTCTTAAAGAAGATTCCAATATGAAATAAAAGGAAGACAGACAAGCAAGGCGAGATTTTTAAATGGTTTCATTCACAAGTTGTCCAGGGAAAGTTATGCCTAGTGTGAGCATTAATTTACTGTCTCACAAACAATTACATACCCATCATATGTAATTACACTTGCATGTATCTTAACCTAAACAAATTGATTTCCTAAATGCTTCTGCATCATCTCAGTGACTTCATCTGTATATTGCTACAATGAGAATACATCTACCAAACCAGTCAGCCTTCAAACTAAGAACTAATTTTATGGATGTGGATATATCATAGAATCATAGAATGTCTGGGCTGGAAGGGACCTCCAAAGGTCATCTAGTCCGAGCCCCCCACCATAAGCAGGGACATCTCAAATTAGATCAAGCTACTCAAAGGTTCATCTAGCCTCATCTTCAATGTTTCCAGGGATGGGGCCTCCACCATAACTATAACCGTAACTACTAAATTAACTGTGGTCTAATTCTCCATATCCACAGTCACCAAGTATTTTGCTTTGGTATTTTTATGTATGATTCAGTACTTCAGAGTTTCATATTTAGTGGCCAAATTTAGCAGATACTTAATATTATTCAGATTAGACTTAGACTATTCACTAGAAAGCTATGGAGACAGTGTTCTGTGTGTAAATGTGTAGCCATCCTGGGAAGCATGATCCCAAGTTCGGCTTGGGATCTTCAGATGCTCAAGGTGGATTGCTACACCCACAGAGTAGTCATAAGTTTCTCTATGCTTCCGTGTTGGTTACCTGCAACAGGCATTTTTCTTATTTGTCCTTTCCAGGAATTTGTCATGATTGTTGTCTTTGGTTTGGAATTTATTATTCGTATCTGGTCTGCTGGATGCTGTTGTCGGTATCGAGGATGGCAAGGAAGACTCCGCTTTGCAAGGAAACCATTCTGTGTCATAGGTGAGTGTCCCAGCTCTGATTTATTTTAAGACAAAAATAAACACCTTCCCTTCTGTTTTGCTCCTAAATGAAAACTACTGGAATCGGACTGTTTACAGTAACCAAGTGTAAATCCAGAAATCTGTGTCCCAGCTGTTTCTCTAGATATGAAATCACAAAGTCCCTAAATA
The DNA here is from genome assembly GCF_000691845.1 of Merops nubicus. Lineage (NCBI taxonomy): Eukaryota > Metazoa > Chordata > Aves > Coraciiformes > Meropidae > Merops > Merops nubicus. The sequence goes on from NW_008599498.1 coordinate 27,943, forward strand.
CTGGACAGTCCATGTTTCTTATGTTCTCCAAAAGATATCTTCCTATGCATGTCCTACAGTTGAAATGTACACTGGAAGAATGAGGGATTGAGAGCTGTTCTTATGGAAGATCACAGGAGCTGTATGCATTTAATGGACAGTTTGCACGTCCTGTATATACATGCATAGATACCATGCACATATGTGCATATATTGTGTTCTCTGTATTTAACCTTTGTAAGCAGACACATGTGCACTGCAATAAGTTTGAAAAACTACCTAGAAACATCTTCTGATGACATTCCTGC
>NW_008599498.1:28260-88660 GCF_000691845.1 Merops nubicus
TCTGCACGACAGTCCAGGTATCTGTCCTTCCAGCCAACTTGGCATAGGATATAGGATACTTCTACAACTATTTCAAGAGACTGTTGCTGCCCTTCTTTGCTCTAGGAACTGTGAGAACAGTGAATAGGCACACAACTAGTTAAAACTTTATCTTGGAAAAGAATCTGCAGGGAAACAGTTTCCCAGTAAAGGCAGAAATCAAGGATGGCTTACCAAATTTATCTAATAATTTATTTTTCTAATGGTTTGGAGTAAATGCTTGTTATTGAACATCTGTGGAACTTCAGGATATCAACATCCCAACTTCTCTTCTCTCTCATCTTCTTGTCTCTCTTCCAGCTTTTAATTTCATCTGCCTGTATCTTAAATTAACTTCCAGACTGTCTGGGCCAGGAAATGCATTCTCCCATGCGTATCTATGGCAGCTAGTATTCAGAGTCACATGCTTTTAGCCATTATACACATGGGTCTCAGCGTGAATGGTGAATAACAAGTTTTCATGTAGATGAATGCCATCCTGGTCTAAAAAATAATTATGCAGTGTCCTGTGGCATTGCAGACCAGTGCACTAGTTAGGGATAATGTTTAAAACAAGTTTTTTGCCTTCTTCCTCTTGCCTAATGCTTTATTTCTTGGTAAATCCACACCTTCTCCCCGTGAGGAATTCCTGCAATGGAGAAAGTGTCTTTAGCAAGAGGTGCATGAGTAGGTGGAAAAGCATCATAGACTACCTCCTCCCTGCAAAGAATCACCCCATCTGTGCTATTTTATGACACTGTGGGGGAGAGACAAGTATCAAGACTGGCATTTGTTTTTTCAGGCAGCAGGGAAGGTGGGTAGATCCTTTACCCAACCCCACCTGGCTCCAGGTCACACACTTGCCCTGAGGGTCCCATGACTGGCCAGAAGTGGAAAGAAGCTTCAAAAATCTTCTCAGTCTTTACTAGTCATCTGTCAAGGGAAAGCTAGAAATCCAGACATTCACTTTTCCTGGCATCAACATGGAAACATGGTTACCCTCCTTAACCAGAATTAGCATTATTCCAATCTTCTGTGGTGTACCTCAAAATTTACAGTAATCAGTTTTTGTCAGTGCACAATCATAAAAAAGCATCAAATTATTCAGTAAAATTAACTGACTTCAGCCATTTAGAACTTACTAGAAATGTATCTTTACGTTCTAAGAACCATTAAAGAATTTGACCTTACTAGAAACATTTGGCATATTAGAGTGGTTTGTTGTTCTCCCAAACACTGGTGTGTGGAAAAACTAGCAGTTTGTTTGATTCAGCATTCATTTCTCCTCCCTTTCCTGTCTCCATTCACCTGGTGAGTTTTCTGCCTGTGATTAACTTCAGTTTGAGGTTCTTTAATTCCCAGCAAAAGTGAACAGAGGGGTTCTTCCTAACTCTGCATGTTATCATGGGGTGACTCACAAAGCTTTTCCACCTTTACTTTAAACAGCTCGTAGCTACTTTCCTACTGTTAGTGAAATAGTTCAGGCAGGTCTCCTGGCACGGGCCTTGGTGAGTGTTAAGGTTTAGTTCACTTGATTGTGTCTTTTACTCCTCTCTCTGGAGTTCACCTGCTGTTCTTGTTGCATCTATGTTCATGTAGACAATCTCTAGCCTTAAAAACATCTTCTCTGCCTTCCTTTGAAGTTCTGGGATTTAAACCCCCAGCCATGAATGAGGGTTGGCATATAGATAATGTCCACAGCCAGGCAAGAAAGACCCTCCTGACAGGTTTTCACCCAGGGTCTAGCCAGCCTTGGGTGGGAACTGATTAGGAGATCACCACCAGCTGCCCCTGCCTTCCACATTAACTTGGAGACCAGGCAACAAGCCACCTGTATAAGAACTGTCTCTACTTGCAGTGGGTTTAGGAGGTTTGTTGACATGGTGGATGTGCTGTGTGGGGATTATGGTTATTGAAAAGGCTCCCTGAGTCTTCACAGCAAGTAGAGTTCCCAGTAGTACTTGGAACAAGACTGAAAGAGCAAGGGAAATATGAGGCTTTCTCCTGGCATTTACTACACAATTGGGACTGGACTGATCGCCTGGCTCCATCCTTCCTTTCCCCTATGGCCTGGTTTTGGAATTGACTTGCTCCCTTCTTTGCTATGTTACCTATTGTGAGTGAATACGTTGATCTATTCATTCCTCCAGTGGTGGGACACCTTGGATTTCTTATGTATGATCTAAGACCAAGGGGAGGGATATGGCTCATGTGTTGTCCATTAATAATAATATCCTTCCTATCTGAGCACACAGTCAGCAGAAGACCCTTGCAATTCCATTACTTGCTAGCAGAATTAATTAGTAGACAACAGTCTTTTGCCTGGGGATGTCCTCCTAACGATTCACTGGATGCAAAGTGAACTTTATTCTGCAAAACACTGCACATCTACTAGCACAGACTCTGGAAACTAAACCCGTAACCTCATTTTTTTGCCCTTAATTATTCTGTGCCTCTCTTCTTCTGCTGATTGGTTTTTGTCCATTTCTGGACTTCAGTGTCCCTGAAGGGAGTTTCTGTGGTCCATTATCTCTCCAGATTTATCTTATGAGGAATAACCTTTAGCAAGTCACCTTGCAGCTCTTGCTACATAAAGTAACTATTTGCCTGAAACCTTGGCTTTGCAGTCATGGAAAAATGTGCCCCAATGGCAAAGGCCACCAAGCTGTTTTAGCTAGACCATCAGCAGATGAAGACACATGATTATTTCCCTTTACTCAGCACTCGTTAGGCCCTGTCTAAGATACTGCAACCCATTTGCCCTCTCCAACATCGTACATGAAAGACATCAGTAAGGTGGAGTAAGTTCAGTGGAGGGCACCAAGATGAGCAGCACTGGAGCTTTTGCCCTGTGAGGAGAGGCCGAGGGGCCTGGGCTTGTTCAGCCTGGATGAAGGATGGTTGCAGTGAGAGCTCGGTAAATTCAGTACTTAGGTCTCCTTACAAGCATATGGCCAGTTTTGGCCTATTACTTTTCATGCATTTGTTTAATTAATTCCTTGGTCATCCATTCAGTTATTCTTTCTGATAATTGTTACAGTGGAAGGATTATTTTTTAGAAGACTTAGTCTGTTTACTATTAATTAAATTTGCTATATATCTCCAGCAGATCTGTTCTCTGATTGTTTTTGTGATCAAACACAAATCATATAGGTCAATGGCCTAAGAGCTAGAAATAATAAATTTAAGGATTGCCTTAAGGGTCACATTCAGACAGCCTTTATTTTTTCCCATTAGTAACCTAATAAGCAGAAAAATTTAAGGCAGGGCCAAAGCTGTGTGCCTACAATGTTACTGCCTTGATAAATTGGTTCATCAGGCATCGCTGTGTGCTACCATATTAGTAATGATATCTATCAAATTATTTGACAGTTCTGTACGCTTGCTTATTTCTGTAAAAATCGGAATAATAGTGTAGTATTAAACCTTGAGTTGTATTTCATTCCATGTCAGGACTTACCTGTCATCCCTCATTTCTTGTGATTGTACATGAGCTTGTGCACATAATGTAAAGGCATACCAACATACCCTCCCAGGTATTTAAAATACTTAAAGATGCAAATCCTAAATTTCCCAGGCATATCAGTCTGAAGGTCAGCTGCTAGCACTGCAGACCAATGTTGCTGTGTATACTGTGCAGAAGAGTAGCAATCCAGGTACCTCATCTCCTAACTGATGCCTCCAGGGGCCAGGGATGCCAACACCAGGAAAGAATTCTGTGTCTGCCTGTGCCATAGGAGGAGTCATGTTCCCTGAAAATCCCCAAAATATAAGAGGACATGCCTGCTAATCAGGAAGAAAAAATGTCATCCCCTTCCTGTCAAGACATTAAAGGACACCAAAATAAATGAAGAGTCTAATGTCGTTCCTCTGGCATTGGGCCTCCTAGATGGTTGCATGTGACCTGGCAAAATTAAACTTCTGGCCTCTGTCCTATGCATATGAGAGGTTTTACCATCACAATGGTGTCTCATTCCATGAAAGTGGCTCCCATGCAGCGACACATTATAAAATTAATGAGGAATAATAAATAACAAAGTGTGGGTCAGAAGAGTAAGATCCTGCCGGTCTCACCTGCATGTCTAAAGTCTGCTAGGCTTTCAGAGGAACTTCTTTCTCTACACTGACTGTAGGACCTTTTGGGACTCCTATGGGAGGCAGCCTGGCAAGGGCAGGTGAAGAGCACATGAGCACACTTCCCTTTGAAAGCTGGAAGCAGTGAATTTTACTACCTAAACTTTATGCTACTTCTAGATTTAAATTTGCGGGTTGAAACTCCTATTTCAGAATTTTTTCACCTTAAATTTAAGCTCCCTTCTAGTACTATAACATTCCTCCAAGGCAACTAGACTTCCTGGTGGTCCAGACCAGTGAAAGAGTTCATGTATTTCAGTTAGTCTATTAGCAGTTTCCCCACAGCTGCTTCTACTTTACCTCCAGTCAAGCTACAGCATGATGGAAATGTCACAAGTTCAAATTCTGTTGAGGCTGCAGAATGAACGCATTCCCAACAGGAAGCTTAAGTCCATTATCTGTAATCAAGCTCTTGAACTTCATGACTGGCAAACCTCATTTCAGAGCAATAGCAGTAGCTGTTGCATATGACTGGAACTATTTTTCATTAATTAGAGTTGTAATGAACCATCATGTGTCACTTTTGTCAAACCTTTATAAACAAATCCATATCTAGTGTGCTACAAGATCTACTGAACCTTTAATTTTAATTAATTCAATATATTTATGTAATGATACGTTGTGTGTCTGTCACCTTGGTGTTTAGACATTACATAGTTAAATACAGACAGATAGTAAATCTACTGCTCATGATAAACAATATAAACAGCCTCTCTCCAGCATAATTTGAACTCTAAGTAACCCAGTGATGGTCTTTAATTAAGTATATACTTGACCAATGCGACACATCTCACACCACATCTCATTACAAATCCCAGCAAAACCAAATTCCAGCAGGAGCAGATTCCATGGTGGGGGGTGGTCTCCTGCCAGCCCTGCTTGAACTCATCTCTGGAACATGATGTCTACCTCAGTCCAGAAAACACTCTGGTAGTAGTGGTAGTGTTAAGACTGGAAATTGAAATTTCCTCAGATAATTTCAGCAGCAATAATTATGTGCAATGAGCAGAGGTGCTCTTTAGGCTAAATTGGTCCCAAATTGTCTAGGTTTTTAAAGCTAATATTTAGTAGCATATCTTCATGTTTGACAGTTCTAGAAGTACAGCTTTTAATAATGTGTAGGAAAAGTAACGGATTTTGAATATAATCTATGGGCCTTATTCTTTCGTGTTTACTTTTGGTGACTACTACCCTCACTGCGGAGTAAGTCTTCAACTCATTTGCTATGAGTGAAGACATTAGGCTCTGGTTTTCTCTTTCTGGAAGCTTTATGTCTTCAATTCAAAAGAAGTCTGCTAGTTTGGTACAATGCAGTCCATGGTGAAATTTCTTTCTGGTATGTGCTAAGAAATTCAGTACTTTGTATTTGTGCATTGGCATGATTTTTTGATCTTACACTAGTGTCACTACATGTTATTTTAAGTAGAGGAATGCCTACCACGAATTGGGCAACCTGAGTGAGGTGTGTCTAGTGACTTACTTCCCTTTGGGGAGCTATGGGTAGTGTCACATTTCATCTTCAGGACGCTTGGAGATCGAGATTTGAATCTGAGGGCTGAGCGTTTTTTGCATCTGTATTCTGTGTACCTGATGAGCTATCTGCTGATGAAGGAATTCAACAAGGCTAGTTTAAGATTTCTGAAGAAATGACTTTTCATTGAAAAATATTGATTAACCAAAATCAAAGTAATTCATGGAAAGAAACCAATTCACTTTTCCTGAGGAAAGGCATTTTACAATTATCTAGATCTTTTTCTCTTTATCATCAAAATTAGAAACACTCTCTCTCCCAAACATGCAGAATAGCCAATAATACAGTTTCTGGGTAAATTATTATTAAATTCTTGCTCTGAGAGATTTGGAGCAGGAATTTGCAATCTCTCAGTGCCCCTGAAACTAGCCAAACATCAGTAAATAATTCCAAAGAGATGTACTGATTTACTCCAGCACCTGCTTTGAATTGTAGTCATCTGCTACATGAGAAACTTTGATTTTGTTCACCCAAAGAATGATCTGTCATCCACACCAGAACAGGTGAAACAGGTTAGAGCACTAGAATGTGAAGAATCTGAGAATGAAGATAGGTTTTTGGTAGGAAAGCCTGTTAAAAAACAGAGGCATTTTACTAAAAACAATTTATTTGTGATACTAGAATTACTTCCTTAGACAGCTGTTAAAAATATTTTCCTGAGCATGAGATACTTATGTCTATTCCAGACAGGAGTGATGTAACTCAGCACCTGCACTAAAATGTTTAGTGATTCCTAATTCAGTTCACTTGTTAGGAAAGTGTCCTAAAGTCAAATGTCTCAGTCAAATGACTCATTTGAGATGTTTATATGCTGCCTTACTATGCTGAATTTCCATCATACCCGTAGACAAGGTAGTTGCTCAGATTTCCATACCTACGTGTAAATTCTCCAGTCCAAAATTAAGAAGTTGTTAATGTAAGCACTAGTGTGGAAGTGAGAGATAGACAAGACTGTGCCAAATTCACTTATCTGCCTACCTCAGCATATGAAGTCTCAAAAGCAGTAAAAATGCTGTTTTAATTTAGCAAAATATGAATATGGACTTTTGCAACTGCCCATTACTCTATCCTTGGCATACTTGCAGCCTCTCATGGGACTCTGAAGTCCCTAGCTTGTAGTACTGCTTTATTTCAAAAGCCACTTTCAGTGTGTCATCTATTTTACTAATATGGCTATACTTACTTAGGGGTGCTTTGACAGCATGTTAACGTGAATTTCAGTGTTAATGCCTTGGTGTGGTACATTAGACAACTGTCAGTCTGACTCTTTGAGCCACGATTAACAGCTCCTGCAGGTGGTAGACAATCAAATTGTGCTTTCTCTCATGCTGTCCCAGCCTCACTTCTGTCAGCCCAAATGCAGAAATTTGAGGAGGTCTAAGCAGAGTTGCTGGCTTGTCATATACTACAGGAATCTTTCTAGAATGGTTTGAGAGCACTATGCAGCTAGGAGAAACATAGTGAGAAAAGAACAGAATTAGACTAGACTAGACTAGAATGCAATTGGAAGGGATGTACAACAATCAGCCAGTCCAACTGCCTGATCAATTCGAGACGGACCAAAGGTTAAAGCATGTTGTTAAGGGCATTGTCCAGATGCCTCTTAAACATTGACAGGTTTGGAGCATCAATCACCACTCTAGGAAGCTTGTTCTAGTGCTTGACCACCCGCTCAGTAAAGAAATGCTTCCTAATGTCCAGTTGCTAGGGTGATCTGCCTGATTACCCTTGGTATTGTAGTGTGGGCAGATATCTTATTCCCGTTTTTCCTGCAATTACAGTTTTACTATTCCTTGTGCACAAATCACTTTGTTCCTTATACATTCACCCTGCAGTGTACGACAGCAGGCAACATGCTGCTATCTTATATTCGCAGTATATCCTTCCATCTCTCTGGTGCTTTTAGTTTATTATGCCTGTTGAATATGTGACTTTGTCTCTGCTGAAGACTAGTTTGTTTCTTTTCAGGTCATCTGCATATGAGTAAGGTCTTCAGGAAAAGGGTTGAAGGTGCAGTCAGTTAAAAACAGTCGTTTCATTTTGCTTGGCTGCAATGTCATTTAGAAACATGGGCATTTTCAGTTGTTTTAGAGATAGTGTTTGTTTCTTCAAATGCAGTTTTCTGGTATCTGAGCTTTAATTTGTTAACTGGCAGTTTAAAACACAAGCTTTGACCACCGATACATTCAGTATAGTCACTGGTTGTCAGATGTCATCATCCAGCTTTGCAACTAGCTTATTACTGATCACAAGGCTTGAAGAAATTCAGTTTCCACAGATATTTCCATTCTTTTACATCCCTTGAGAGAACAGCATGTTGCCACCAGCACTGCTAAAGTGACTGACGGGCAGAGTATTCCAGTGAGAATTGTAGGAAATCTCTATTTTTATGATCATGCCTCGAATAGTTACACTCCAACTGCTACATTAGAAAAATACTTGTGTGCAAGAGAAAAAGTACAGGGTTTTAATTCCTCCTTTTTTAGAACTTCAGTGTTTAATACAGCAATTAGGAAGGATTTGACAATGTAACAATGTTGTTACATTGTATAACAGTATTACAGTATTTATATATGAAGTTTAATATGGCTAAGTAGAAATATTTGCATGTGTCTAGGTGGCAAATTGGACATGTCCTGCACATTTTAATTTCCTCCCTCCCTATCCCTAGCATTTAAGCTCAGGGCTCCTATAACCTGTAGTCTCTTCTTAAAGGAAAATTACAGTTTTTACCTTTAAGCTTGTGCTGGTAATTCTCAAAAGTGAGAATTTGACCTTTCCACTGATAGATGATATTGCTGTCAATAGCGGAACTAAGGAAAGTATTCACCAGATCTGTTTTACATGAGCCTGTACACCTCCAAAGTGATGTAAATGCTTATTTGAGCCTGGCAGAAAGAGGCAGCTCCAGCTGCTTGCTTACGCCCTCATGCTGCCCGGTCCCGGCTCTTCAGCACATGTATGTGACCATCCTGGGAGCAGCCAAGGAGAAGGCAGGGTCCTCTCCTCCCTGGGGCTCCCCTTTGCCAGCCCAGCCTTCTCATGAGACTGCTGTGCTGGAGACTACTTTGTTCCAGATGAAAATATCACAAGACAGAGTGGAGTCACACAGATCTGTCACACAGATTGGCATCCTCTGCTGTATTTAAGATCTCATTTTCAGATTGCCTCTTGTTGGGTTTGTGATAGTGCTGCCAGAGTATGGTTTTTGCCCTCTTGGACAAGCACTGAACAGAACTTCTATTTCCTCACATCTGCCACACCAGGAAGTCTCAAGGGTGTCTTCAAGGTGCCCCACACCAGTGTTCTCCAAAACATAAAAAGCTTCTTGCTGGCATAATAGTCCCTCTTTAACTGCCCACCCCCAAACTGCAGGTGAGATAGCAGCTGAGGGAAAAGAGTGACTGGAAATTTCTGATTCTGTGTAATCACAGTAAACTCTGTGTTTACAGCAACAGAGGAGTCCCAGGAGGCACTCACAGTGACTGTGCAGACATCCAAAATAGTTGTGTAGGTTGGGAATGCAAGTTTTGCTTTTAGGCATCAGGGAGAGGTATATGCCTCTGGAGAATGTCTGAGAAAACTTAAGGTAGGAATTAATCTCTTTTGGCCAGCACCAAAGGACCCATGTTCCTGACTTCAGCACCTGAATTAGATAACTCAGCTAAATACTGGACACCTCCTGTTTCCCCCAACCCCATGAATTTGAGAGCAGATTGTTAATACTGCCTCTTCCCTCTCCACCTACAAACAGGCTTTTCCTCTCCCTCAGAGACATTCTCTTCTTTCCCCTTCCCTCTTCAACATCTTTACTTCTCAGTGTTTGCCTGTCCATTTTCACCCTGATACCCAGGATTTTTCTGTTCCTTTTTTTTTTAATTTTTGCTTTTCCAATCCCATACCTCTGCACTGCCTACACTTTATGCACAACCTGAGAATGCATTAGACGGGCACTTCCAGACACCCTGCCCACCTCCACCTCCATGAGATTTAGAGTATGATTGAAAAGACCATCAAAGTGCAGGCTCCTGCCTATAGGTTCCCACCTCTGTGGTTACAAGGACTCTGCACAGAGATGCATCTGGGCTGGTTCATATAGGAGCCCCATTTGGCATCTTTCTACATGATGACTAGTGCCAGATACCTATAAAAAAGGTATTAATACCTGTAGCCTGAATAGCCAATCACACAACATTTTTGTTCGGACATTGATAATTGGTGACTGAGTTGTACAGGAATTCAGATCCCCTGAAAAATCTAATTCCAACAATATGGGTAGAAACATCTAATCTTGTCTTTAGTTCTCCCTGGTTACTCCTTTATAACCTGCAGCAATTAATTTTACAAGTTAATTGCATGTTGTATTTCTTTTTATCAGATTTAAATTGTCTTTTGATCTTACTTTTATAAGGAAGGGTAAATAGGAGGCATCCAACAAACCTTCTCATCTTCTTGCTAGTTTGCATACCTCTATCTGCCATCTCATATTTGTCTCCTGACTAACCACTCCTAAATTATTCAGCCCTTCCTCCTCACACAAGTCTTGCCATGCATGTAGTTATTTTGTTTTTCTCTTGCTGATAACTTTGTGGTTTTCTTGCAGTCCGATCTAATGAGCCTCTTTATTTATCAGGTATATGTGTGTCTGGCTATCCATCCTGCTGCCTTTCCCTCCAGAAATCATCTGGGTTTTTTTTTTCTCTCCACAACAATAGCCTTTCTCCACTAAGGTCTACTATCATCCAGCAAAAAGCCTCAGACATAGTGAAGCGTCTAGCAAATCTTGTTTTCCCAGAGCTTTGTAAGGCACACAACAGTGACTGGGCAGAATAAGTGAAGATTTATGGGAAGGACCTGTGTCTGTTACTCATGCTTTGTTTCTTTGATTGGACACAAATTGTGTTGGTGAACACTGTGTCAAAGATACAGCTTTAAGTGTGTTTCTGTCAGCCTGTCTTAAAGCCAAATAAACCTCCTACTGAATAAATAATGCTTTATGCCTTCTGGCATGTACATATTAGTAATGTTAAAGATCAGTTATTGGAAAAGGCTAATAAGGTATAAATCCATGAAAGGCATGCAATTGAAGTTAATCTTAGCTTGCAGGAGGCCCTTAAATTTTTAAGATTTATTGAGCCAGCTGTTAATAATATAAAAATGTTTGCTGAGGACTTATTCACTCCATGGAAATAGTGTGTACTCAGCAGGGCCATGAACTTTAATTGCTAACAGCGCAAAGACAGGTGAAATGTTCCCATTAATGTAGTTATTCTCATCTGGAATAAAAAATTGTAACCATAACTACAATTTAAAATTTAGTATTTGTTGAGCTGTTATGATTCTTAGCCCACAGAGAAATATTTTGGCTATTTGCTACAGAAGATAAAATGACATTACTTTTATGTATTTGTCATCATGGCCTGAAAGTATGATACTTTTACACAAGAACAGTGGCCATATACTTTTAGAACATAGACATAGTAATGAGTAACATCAGTTGCTCCATTCATGGGGATGGAATCAGGATCTCATTTTAAATTTTAATTAAAAAAATGTCAAGAGATATATCTGACCCATCTTCCTCATTCTGACATTTCATAACAGAATATTTAGATTTCACACCTAAAAAATGTCCAATATTGACTTTTTGAAAATGTTCCATTTTTTCTGTTTCAAAAATTGTTTGGCCTACTGAGTCCAAATTTGTTGTATTTGATTAGCTTTACTAAGAAGTGTCTTTGACATGTTTCCAGTTTTGTTTCATGTTGTCTGGAGGCAACATACTATCACATTGTACAGTACAGAGCTTTACTCAAGGTGTAGTGAAGACATACTAAAGTGCCTGTGAAGAAAGGGACTTACTGGTGCTGCTTGGAGTATCCACAGACAGAGAGAGGTAACATGGGATAGTTCTTGAGGCAGAAAGACTGTACAGCTCCTTCCTGTGGTTGAGGCAAGAAATCTTAAGCTAATCTTTATTCATTAGGATAGGCTGGAGAAATACGCTAAGTGTGGGGCCAGCTTAAAAACCAGTGTTTAGCAGGAGAGTGCGTGAATTCAGTTTTTGGTGACAGATTTGGCTGATGTTTCTCTGGTCCACTTTGCTTTGTGTGTGTGTGTGTGTGTGTGGTGGGGTCAGTGTCAGGGATTTACATGCTTTTTCATCCTGTTCAATGTGCTGAGGAGTTTGCTGAGCTGCCACCACACCACGTTTCATCAGTCACTGCCAGCCTCAGCCAAGTGGACACTCTCACCCCAGCTCAGGCACACGCCAGGCTGAGACCTCCACCGTGGAGAGGTCCAGGTGCCAGGGTGAGGTCCTGCACAGCCTCAGCCTGAGCTGGGGCTCCATGTTGTCTGTCCTCGGATGGACAGGCTCACCAGTGACTAGCCATGGGTTGTACAACCCCGTTGGCACTCAGCTGCTTTGCAGAACTGACCTTACCTCCAGCACCAGACTGGGGGGGGTCTTGCATCAAGTCAGGAGTTTCAGCGTCAGGATGTGATGTAGCTAATCCTCACAGTGTTTGCAGTTATAAAATCTTTGAATTGATCTCCTATAGTATGCTTGCAGTTTAAAGCAGAGTTTATTTTCCATGGCACTGAAAATACACGAAATAGAACCTATTTTATATTATATTGTGTCATGCCAGCTGGCAACTAAGCACCACACAGTAGTGATTTTACAAAATAAATACATATTTATTTTGTATAAGCACCACACAGGAGTGCTTTTACCATACAAATACATATGTATTTTGTGTAATGTATTATGTTATTATCACATATTACATGAGGTTTATATGGCATGTAAATAACATTATATGTTATTTTATATACATATTTAACATTTTAATTTAATTTATCTTAAATAATTTTAATTCCTACCTTTTCTTTTGGCCAGAAAAGATGACTTTAAAAGTTGGTGAGCTGCTTTGCTAAAGAGTCCCCCCTTGTCTATAAAAACTAATATGTATCCTAGAAAGAAGATGTCTTGTATTTCCAGGTCACTTTTATTTCACATTAAGTTATTTTGCTTAACCAGATGACTCCAATACATTGAAAATGAAAACTATAGATAGAGAGAAGGGTTCAAGATGGTTCATCTCTTTTCTCTCTTCACTGGAGTATTGCTCAGCTGATGAGTAAGAAAAATCCAAGTTTCTATGCACAGATCAGTTTCACTGAACTCTTTTGAATTGAGGTCAGTGACTAATGTAGCCCTCTTCCATTGTTAGAACAATAACAAAAAAAATCAATAGAGTAGAGGTAGTAGCCTCTGGATTTTTTTTTTTTTTTAAGTTCCACTTCAGTGCCTAGACAGTATTACACACTTTGTATAATTTCTTTCTCTTCTATGTGCCACTGCCATACATCCCTATCTTCCTGTTTTTCAACAGCAGTAAAAGTCAATTTTCACACTCATCTGTGTTTATCTCTGTGAATTATCTTGATACAGAAAACTATTTCATTTCCCTATTCCTTAAAATACCAACTGCTTTTTCATCTTGAGAAAAGATCACAGATGGAAGCAAAATCACCAGTGTTCTTCATCTGTAATGACAATTAAGAAGTTTTCCATCCAGAGAGTGTTATATATTTGAAAACACAAAGACCTTTTGGCTGGAGTGACAACAACATCTGCAAAAATCAAACAGCATCATCCATCCCAAGAATTTCCTGAAGATATCCTGCCAATTACTTTTACTAGTAGGTGACGATTAATCATAACCTGCCTGGCATCTGAGCAGAGAGACCTGATCCCTGACCAGAAAGAAAAGTTATATTCAGATATAACTGAAAGCAAATTTGCAAGGGCTCAAGATCCTGAGCACCGTTATTTTCAGTATGTGCAAAACTCAGATTATCTCATATTGCTCGCAGGGTTTTCTGGCTGATGGTAGTGGTTAGGCTTTTTTCTTCTGTAAAAATGAGGCATTATTGCTGTAAATCTCCTCAGCTTTTTGTGGAATGTGCATAGCTCAGCCTCCTGCCTCTCCCAAATTATGATAGAGGTGTTCAGGTGCTATAATTTGACAGATGACATTAAACTGTTTTTTTTTAGTAGATTGAGAATAATGTTTAGGCATGTCATATTTCAGAGGGTGAATCCAGGTGACCTCGAAAGAGTCTCCATAGTAGTCTCTAAAAATCCAGTTCGCATATTTTGACAATCTTGCACATACTGAATTGTACTTTATCAATAAATGGTTCTGCTTCTTTCAATGGATAATTTACAAATTATGGTAACATACATCATCTTTCTAAATATGGTAACATTGATCATCCCTCTCTTCAGAGATGTATTTACAGGTTTAATGCTTAAAAAAATAAAATATCAACATTTTAGAGAAAAATATTGAAAATTCTTCTTTCTGGGGTAAATACTTATGCAAGGTCATGGGAAGTTCAGCCCATATTTGACCAAATTTTTTTGCCATAACTATGTGAAATATCACACTGATTTCATAGCAAGGGGACTATTCACACAGCAGAGGAACTGCCACCTGGTAAAAACATTACGATTTGCCTCTTTTCAATTAACTGTTGCAGCATACTCTAATCATAATTTTTATTCTTTGCCCTCTTGAACCAGCAGAGGGAAGTGGTTAATCCCATGTCTGAAGCTAAAAGCACTTTTGTAACCAGTTATGATGAAATGACCTTTTCCGTTCTATGACCTTTCTCAACAATTGTCCAAGGAATAATGGTACAATTATTTCTCTCTCTGAATACCTCTCTGTTAGGTTATTCAGAAGCCTTAAATTATATTAATGTCTTTTCCTTTTTTTTGTTTTTCTTTTTAACCAGCCCACAGCAGCATAAAATACATCAATGCCAAATATGTTGCCAGGCTATGCAAAAAGGCTGCTGTTCGTATAGACAAGTTTGTATGAACAGATCTTTTCTTTTAGGAATCTGAAGAAGTGCAGCTTTTTTTTTTTTTCACATACTGATTAGATGATACCCTCTTGTCCCAGACAGCTAGCTGTGGAGATCATGGTAGAAAAAATGAATGGAGTTCTGAGAGGAGCAATGAACACAAGCTACAAACAAAGTGATATTAGAAAAACTAAAACAGAATCATAAAATATCAGGTTGGAAGGGACTTCAAGGATCACCTGGTCCCACCTTTCTTGGCAAAAGCATAGTCTAGATAAGATGGCCCAGCATCCTGTCCAGCTGAGCCTTAAAAATGTCCAGTGGCCAGGCCTCCATCACCTCCCTGTGGAGGTTATTTCAGTGGCTGGTTGTCCTTGTTGTGAAAAATGTTCCTCTTATGTTGAACCAAAATCTCCCTGGGAGTAACTTGTACCCATTACACCTCATCTCTTCCATGTCACTCCTTGTAAAAAGGGACTGTACATCTTCTTTGTAGATGCCCTTTAAATATTGGAACACAATGATAAGGTCTCCCCTAAGCCTTCTTTTCTCAAGGCTGAACAAACCCAGTTCTCTCAGCCTTTCCTCATATGGCAACTTCCCAGTTCTTCGATGATCTTTGTAGGCTTTCTCTGGACCCTCTGCAGCCTGTCCATGTCTTTTTTGTATAGAGAGACCAAAACTGAACACAGTATTCCAGATGTGGCCTGACAAATGCTGACAGAGTGGGATAATGGCTTTTTCATCTCTGCTAGTGATGCTCTTGTTGATGCAACTTAGCATTCTGTTGGCTTTCTGTGCCACAGCAGCAGTGCCCACTCCTATTGAGCTTGTTGTCCACCGTGACCAACAAGTCCCTTTCCACAGAGCTGTTCTTCAGCCAGGTAGATCCCAGCCTGTGCTGCACACCTAGATTATGTTTTTCCAGGTGCAAGGCCTTACACATCCTTGTTGAAAGTCATAAGGTTCTTTTTACCCCACTCTTCCAGCCTATTCAGGTCTTCCTGCAAGGTGGCTCTCCCTTCCAATGTGTGTGCTTCCCTACTCAGTTTGGTATCATTAACAAACTTCATCAGGGTGCACTTGATTCCATCCTTCAGTTCTCTTATGAAGATATCAAAGAGTGCTGGGCCCAATATCGATTCCTTGGAGACACCACTTGTGACAAGTTGTCATTTTGAAAATGAGCTATTTACCACCACCCTCTGGGTGCAGCCTGTCACCCAGTTCCCCACCCAACCCACAGACCACTTGTCCAAAAATGTAGATCACTTGCCATTCCCTCCCTTCCACCACTCACATGTCCTAGTGACTCAAAATAGAAAGCTGTTAATTATTTCTGTGTAGTTGTTGTAAATCTAGATCAGAATTTATTTAAACTCCTCAGCAAGTGAGAGAGTAATTACTCACTGTGCTGTGATACACTGCATAGCCTGTGCCACGGTAAGCAGATGGAGCTAATGTCAAAGCACCCTTGGTGCTCTTAGAAGATTATGGAGCCCAGTGGCCCTGTAACACCACAGAATAAGAGTACTGGTTTTTTTCACCAGCACCACAGAATAAGAGTGCTGTTTTTCTCACCAGTGGAGTAACTTTAGGATTTAGGATAATGAACTGTCCTGAGAACTATTCATAAGAAATGACCACCACAAGCCATATCTTTTCTCTGTGTCATAGATAACAACTCTAGCCCAAAATTAGACCTTAGGGGAACAGCCTAAGAGTGGCCTAAATTTGGTCACATGGTTCTGGTAATTACATTGTGAGTCAATACAGCTGCAGGCTAGATAAACCACACTGTTGAGGTTTTCTGCTTATTCCTGCAGTTTTAGGGGCAAATGTGACCTACTCCTGTCCTAGCTCACTACCTCTCTGTACTATTCTGTACCCAGAGCAGACACTGTAATGGACAGCCACTGCACTTTTCTGTATATTTTTGATAAGAATGTGTAAACTTAGAGCATTTTCTATAAATTTATAGAAAAATACTATTTTGATTGTGTAGTGATGAAGCTAAAATGATTAAATATTGTTCATTTTCTATTCAGATAAATTCAGAGAGAAAAAATATCACCATATTCTTTTAACCTGTATTTGCTCAGTGTTATTTTTATTTAGGAGGAAAGGATGTTCCAACACATGAGCACTAAATGTAGGCAACAGGAAAAGCTCTCACTAACAACTTTTTATACACTAAGACTTTGAAAACTATGAAAGAGAGAAAGATAAAGCAAGTTTGTGTATTAGTTTGAGCACGTACGTGAGCTTTGAGGATGTGAGAGATTGTCATTAGTTACATTTCTTAATATTATTCTAACAATCTTTCTGTCATTTTAGAGATCGTCCTAATAGCACATCAAAAAAGTTCATAGTAGGAAAGTTACATTGAAAAAACCATTAGAAGTAAGCCAGTCTATGATGATTATTGATGTCTTCTTTTTTATCATTATTAATCTCTTAGTCAAAAAGTTGCCATTAGAAGAGTTTACAGTTTCGAAATGCTAACCACAGCTCCATCAGTGACCCAAGCTAGCCAGAGTTTCTGACTGAGCTTGAGTAGGGTAAGGCAGCTCAACATTGTCCTTCCTCTGTGAAGTGGGGAACTCAGCCTGGCACACCTCTCATGAGCTATTCGAGTTTCAGGTTGTTGCAATACTATGCTTCAGTTCCTTGTCTGTACGTATATGTCACTATTTTAGTGAGATTGGTCAATAGACAAATATAATCTATTACACACATGAGTTCTGGGTTAATATATTTATTTTTCAGAAGAGCCTTCAGTTGTTAACATGGTGGTTTTCAACTAAAAAAGCTTTTGCTGTGTTACTGTTAACAAAACTTTCATGTCATCTTGGGTTTCTTTAGAGGTACGAGGTGAAACGTCTGAAGTGGAAGAATTCAGTTTTTGGTGTTTAACCTGAAACAAAGTGTTCAGAATTGAACGCTGCAAAAACTGCTGAGAAGATCTGAAATCTGAGACTGGACTTAATAAGGGAGGACACTATCTGCAAGGCTAAAAATATGAGAGATATTTCTGAAGAGTGAATAATATCAGGATCATAGCTAAAGAGATGTTTAATGTGCATCAGAAACTCCTGTTTCCTATTAATTCATTATAGAGAAGTTTGGGATTATATTGCCCATTACTCACTCTCACATCCCTAACTTTCCTGCTGCTTTACAGCAAGATACAGAGTGAAACTTGAGACCCCATTAAATTAATTGAAATGTTGCTATTTACTTCTTCCCGATTTCTCAGTTTTGCCACTAAAAGATAACGAGAAAAATATTGATCGAATTTCACTAAAGCCTTCTTAAAATACAGAAATACCATGGAGATTCTAGCTAAATTCAAGTGGAACATGAAAGGAAGTTCAGAAGAACATTTTGCTGTTTTGCTTAAAAGAGGGCAAATGGCACCTGAGATATGTTCGATAAAAATTTATAAGGCAGAGAATCATAAAGTACATAATTTTTCATTTTTCTAGGGTATGTTTAAATAAGAAAACCAAGCAAGTTTAACATTTAGAAGTGACTTTCAACTGTTGCAAACTTTTCGTTAGACTCCGATTTATTCCAAGAAGGGTTTATTTTTATTTATCTTACACCTGTTCCTGGCAAGTCACTGAAATAATGTGCCTGCCTGCCTTCCCTGCTTCCAAGTCAAACACAGCCAGGGAGGGCTGCCCTAGGCAGTGAATCCCTGTGCCCAGCCTGAGGAGTTGGGGCAGTGGTTTTGGGGGTGAGGGCTGTTCTGTGAAGAGGTGAAGAAGATGAGAGAACAAGGTGTGAAAAACACACCAGCAGCCTGGGAAAGTTCTCTTCCCTTCAACTGTGTTTTAAAAATGTGCCAATGCATCTTCTGCTCCCCCATTCCTCTCCTCCCTTTGCCTTCCTGCATCCCTACCCTCCATCTAGGATATACACAAGTAGATCTCTCTTTTGGACCAGTACTTTTAAAGAGGTAAAAAAAGATCTATGCTGCTGTTGGCTTCTTTTTCTCACGTGCTCGGAGGGAACCAGAGACCCTCAGTCAGTGTACGGAGAATTTCCAGTGGCACAGATGCTGTGCAGTGCTGAATTAATTTGATTTTTTTTTCAGTGGACAACCTCCAGGAAGCTGTATGTTATAAGGAAAGCTATCACAGCTCCTGGAATGGTCAGGAATAAGGGCAGGGGCAAATCATTGGCTTTTATAAAAAACTACTCTATTAAGAGTGGTTGAGGGTACCCAAAACTCCCATCTTAATAATTTCCAGACCAAATCCATATTTCATAGTATTTAAGTTCTAAGGAGGATTTGCAGGACTGCACACTGCATTTCTAATGAGATCTGATTTGCTGCTAGCCAGTCACCACTAATTAAAAATAGATGCTAGATTGCTGCTCTTCTCAGAGCAGCACAGGACAAGCCAAGCTAACCTTGATATCATGTTAGTTACCAGGGACACTCTTCAACAGAGTCTGTATTTCTCAAGTCCTTCCAGCATGCTCAGTGTGAGCCTTAGATCTAGATACACACAGATAAATATAGAAATTTGCTTGTAGGTGGGTATGTGTATGCTACGTGTCTCGTACTTCCAGTATAGTAGGTCAAGATCTAGGGCTTAGTTCAGAGGATTGCATAGAGGTGTCCCCTGTTACATGATATTCCCTGCTCTCAGCAACTTCTCCTGAAGGGCACAGCTGTCCCAGGTCTGAGAGCATAGCTGCCAGACCTACAGGGTGTCTCTGATATCTCAAGACGTCTCAGATGGCACTGGACAAATAAATTTGGGCAGATGAATTGAACCTTTTTTTACTAAACCCAGCACGTGAGTCAGCTAAGCAGCCAGCAAGAGCCTTCCTGAGGATTAGGTGCACCTCTCTAAGTTGACATCATTTCCTTGTGCTGCATGGGATGTTCAGACACCTGCTTCAATCTAGGCACCTAAATTTAAATGTCTTCACATGGAGCTGAATCACACCCCAGCTATTTTTCTGATCTCTGTTACAATTTGTGATGTCTTTAACTTTTCCTGGTTAGTTGTCCTGTTTCTGAATTCTCACCTAGACCTCCTGCATGTGCTTGTTGTGCTCATGAGACTTGTACCGTGCAGAGACACCCCAGGATACTGTATCCATTTCTGGCTCCCCTTGATCTCTGAACTTGTTGGATTTACATCTAGAAGCAAATCCAGCTGTTTTAGTAGCCAGTTATATAGTAGCCACCTACAATCCACCTATGTAGTAGCCAAAGGCATTTTAAAATGTGGAGCATAAGACGGGCAGGAGGTCAGCCTAGCCTAACAGACTGCATCTGACAGCGACAGTAGCCAACGGTGAACAGTCAGAGAAGGTTACACAAGCAGAGCAAGCATATAGCTATATTTCTCCTTAAGAGTTTCTCAGCCTCCAACAGCCTGGTCCTTGGAGATGTCCTGAGCCAGAAGTGGGCTCTTGGTATAAATTAGCCTGGATTAAATCTTATCCCATGAGATCATTGCACTGGCTTTGAAGCTATTTAAACTTTTAGCATCTTGTCACAAGAATTTCCACAATTTAACAGGACACTCCTTAAACCACAGGTTGTCTGTACCCTTAGTACTGTAGTAAGAGGACAAAATCATCCATAGGTGAGTTCACAGAAACCCAGGATGTTTTCAGGCAAGGGTATTTGGAATTAATTTACTTCAGTGGCTGAGCAGAATGAACCAAGGCTATTTCCTACTGCATTGGAGCAGACTAAGGGAACAGCCTCCTGCTTGTAGGCACAACCAGTCTCTCTCACTGCTCACCTGTGGAGGCTTTTTCACTTACTGGGTCATTCTTGACTTGTAGGATCTATGCCTGGGACAAGATGAGTATTCATACCCAACAAAAAAGAAGTAAAACTCCTGTCAACAAGAGCTTGATTTCAGTTCTTCGCTGGCAAATATGGGTTTAGAGTATCCTTCCACAGAGACATGTGAACATCACCAAATCCTAAGTTTTAAACCCAGTGTTTCTTACAAAGGCTCTTTAAGCTTTTAAAGAAGGTCAGGAAATTAATTATGAGGTAGTAAAGTAACACAGAGCTTGTTCTGTGCTTTTCCACTCCATGCACACCGGTGTGTCTGCCCCAATCATCATAAAAGAATGTTATGCCTTCTCACAGCATCCATGTGCCATCACTGTGCTGCTTCTCCTCATCTCCCTTTAAATGCCATTCCGGCTCTAGAGGCAGCTGGCTGATTAGCTCATGCAGAACAAACTCACTCTCACAGTTTGAGTCTGTGACCTGGAGAAATAAATCCTAACACTTGCTGGGCTTCAACAAACTTTCCAGGCTGCCAGCTAAAAGAATGCTTCTCAGTACCTAGCACTGTATTTCTTCTTTTGCAGCCTACAGTACATCAGGGCAGTTGTGTCCAGAAACTACATGGCTCAACCATGCGGCGTTTGTACTTGTAGGAAAATTATATGTGTGCTTCTAAGTCCAGTTCCACTGGACTCTCACCACTGGGGCTGCTCTGTGTTTTTCTTACCTTTGTTTTCTTTTTGCCTTTCCATAGGAAAGTTGCTATAAGAAAGATATAAAGGGAAAAAGTTCTAATCCATCTACTAATTTGTACAGTTTGCTACATCAGGCTTCAAAGCTCCTACATGAGGTTCCTTCAACACTGCTGCTCTTACCCATATGTTTTCAAAACTACTACCTTCAGTTTTCACCCTGGAGGCTCTCGAGGTAGTATTTGACACCAGCCCTGACCTCACATCCTTGCCTCAAACAGGAAGAGCAGTTTGGACTCTCACCCACCACAGGAGTCTCTCTTTTGTCCTCTCATTCAGCTCGTGTATATGTGTGTGTTATTTATTGGTACTTAGACATTAATGTTTTCTGTAATATATTTCTTTCAGACATCATTGTTCTCATCGCTTCAATAGCAGTTGTTTCTGCAAAAACTCAGGGTAACATTTTTGCAACATCAGCACTGAGAAGTCTTCGTTTCCTACAGATCCTTCGTATGGTGCGCATGGACCGAAGAGGAGGCACTTGGAAATTATTAGGTTCAGTAGTTTATGCACATAGCAAGGTATGTAATCCTAGATGCTGGTTTTGTCTGCTTGATATCTTCACTTGATGTGATTCAACAAGAAGCCAAGGAAACAAACATCAGTTTTGAGCAGAATACCTAAAATTCTCTGAAGTAACACCAATTGTAATGGACATTAGTGCAGATACATCAGACCATTCTAAATACTAACAGTTTTTAGAATGTGTTGGAAATATTGTTCTTGATATTGCTGAAGTTGCTGAAGTGTCAAACCATAGGATTAGATTCATTCCGCTTTCAGAGAAAATTTGCATCTATAGGGAAGCATTTGACTTTCACCTGCTCAAAAACCAAAAAAAATATGTGGATCTTTTTATTATGTCTTCCTTGAAATGCCATTCTGTTCAGTCTTTCAAATGGATATTGATCTCTGATTTCTTTTATCTAGGAATTAATCACAGCCTGGTACATAGGATTTTTAGTACTCATCTTTTCATCTTTCCTGGTTTATCTGGTGGAAAAAGATGCAAATAACCAATTCTCCACATATGCAGATGCTCTCTGGTGGGGCACAGTAAGTACAGAAAACCAATATGCACTCTTTAACCAGTATGCTGGAGTGCTTTGAATTCAATCTACTGTGGATTTTGAACTTAGTGTGCTGTTCACTGAATTGTTTTCACTGACAGAGAATTGCTCCAAGAAGCTCCCTCCTCCAGCTATTCATTTACACATACACAGTTAATTTCACCCCATCCTGCAGAACAGCTGTTTATGTGTTTCTGCTGCAAACTAGACCACTAAACCTTCAAGAGAAGAAAGCATTCTATCTTTTAACCTAGATTCTTTCAGTAACACAGTTTGTTACATGGTCCCACAAAGAA
Source organism: Merops nubicus (assembly GCF_000691845.1). Taxonomy (NCBI): domain Eukaryota; kingdom Metazoa; phylum Chordata; class Aves; order Coraciiformes; family Meropidae; genus Merops; species Merops nubicus. Next base: position 50,727 of record NW_008599498.1, read on the forward strand.
CTGCTTTGATCCAAATCAGATAGATGTGAGCTTCAATGCAGGAAGAGGAACAAGTGTCAGCAAGGAAAGAGGGAAAAAAATCTTACACTAGCTTTGTGGTGAGGGGAAGAATATCAGCAGTGCCTTTAGAATGATGCTGTTTGTCCTTTCTCTGTACCCTGAGCACAACAAGCAAGAATAAATATTCTCAGTCTGTTTCAGCAGTGTTATTTTTGCAGGTGTAAAAGCTCTGACTTAGTTGAGCTCATGCTTATCTATCAAATCAATTGTTTTTACTTTGCTGAAAACTGTGGGATCTAAGTACATGTCTAACTGCTTTTCCAAAAGGAGATTTATATGAATGATTGCATGTTTAAATAAACTAGGTTTTAAATTAACAAAGAAAAACTAGGTCTGAAACTTCGATTTTTTTTTTTTTTTTAATGGCATGATGTGTAGGGATTTTTGCTTAAAAATGCCCTATAGTGAGCTAGATTCCTGCAGAAGAAGTCTGCTTAAGAAATATGCCCAAACAAAGCCTTGATCAGAGCTATTGCTAGGCAGTATAAAACTGCTTTTCTTTTCCTTCTGATACAGTATGACTAGCAGCATGAGCTCCGACAGTTTCTGGCTAGTGAAATGATAACTGTGTGATCATTAATGCTGCTATAACCTAGAACACTCATTAGTTTCCCTCGAATAAGTGTGAGACCTATATCAGATTTTGCCACCTTTCCTTATCAGAGGGATGGAGAAATGAAGCTTTCTCACCTCAGACCTTCTGCTGACAAGGCTTCATCTGGGCTCAGTAGTATCTGCAGGCTCAGAGCATGCATAGATGGACTGTGCAAAAACCCTTTCCAAAATCTTTACATCCTTGAGAAATATTTTTAATAAGTTTTGGTTACTTTTCGAGCAAAGGTCAAAGTCACTTTCTACTAGTAGGACTAGTTTGTGGATTTGAAATTTGTTAATCTAAGGGTTAATAATTTCTTACATGTCTTCCCTAGAGATTACATTTCTGTGTTATCAGTGCACAAAATTGGGAGCTTGGAAAAGCCAGACCTAGTAGGTCTTACTTGTGCATTTCCAAATATATAGAAATATTTTTCCTGAAACTTGTTGCTTTAGAGCAAATCTCTGATAAGATGCACATTTTAATCCTGTAATCCACACACATATACAATTCATTGTGGCTAAGGTCATGAGAAAAGTTTTTGCCCTCACTCACTGTAGTTTATTATGTTTCACTTTTCCTTGAAAGCTGAGGTCCAGGTTTGTCTTAAAGCTCTCTAACCTGCCCACTGTGAAGCATTCAATTCTCCAAGAAACACCCTCTACCTATCTGCAAACCCACGTGGGATTTGGCACTCCATATGTAGAGAGTTGGGACTAAGCAGAAGATTGTACCCACCTGCCAGCGGGCAATAGAGAGGGGAAATATATGCACGAGGAACAGGAAAGTCCCAGCAAACTCAAACCTCAACTCTGACATCTAACCGAGGCTCATGTTAGATCCAGATCCTTTTCCCTGACCAGCTCTAACAGCAGGAACAGGATCTTTGTTTTAGAATTTGCTTTTCCACTACCTGCTGACTGCTATTTTTTAGGGGGAAAACCCTGCTAAGAAATAATAATTGTATAAAGTGGTGCTTAAAATATTTTGTAAGCTATGAAGTGAAAATGTGTGACTCATAGGTCAAATAAGTAGTGCAACTGAGAAAATAGGAATATTTTCTTGATATCAGCAGGAAAAAACAACAAATTGTAATCAAAAACCTGAGAATGATCTATGTTGTATATTTCTGTATCTTTTCTTCTTTTCCAAGTGTGTGACATGAATTCATTTAAATTTTTAATGTGCTTAAGTGCACACAGTTCCCCCTTACCTGTTACCTTTGCCATTTGAATAATAGTATTTTTTGTATAATATGTAAAACAGTATGTGGGAAATGCATAATGTGCTTCTTAGTCATGGTTGTTTTTACTGCCAGATTAACCCACATGCAGATTTTGAAAAGGTCAGATTGTGTGGCATTCTAGGGGATAATCAATGCTTAGTCTCATTGATTTGCTTATTTGCAAAAGTTTTTCTAACTTAAACCATGGAGTATGTACCAAATCCCAGACTGAATTCTGTGATGGCAAAGGTACAAGGAAAAAAAAAGACTGCAGTGAATTCAGTCACAACTAGTAGCCTTAGTTTTCAAGCTTTTAGAGGGCCCTCCCCCCTTACAGTATGAGATCCAGCATGCAGCCATTAACCTATTCATTAATCCAGATTATTTGAAGGACATGCCCTCCTCTGGTCATTTCACTGACTCCATTTCTGAAGCCCATATTTTTACACTGAAATGAAAGGCAGGATATGGCATCCTAATTTACATATGAATATGCCGTTGTATTTGCAATTGCATGATGTACTGTGCAACCTGCCGTTCATCGTGCTAACGTTACTATTGTGAATGTTCTTGTGCTTGGGATCCCCACAGTGCTGTCTAACACAGCAGCACACAACAGTGTGTGTTATAGGAAGAGCTCGAGTTCAAAATTTGCTTTGGTAGAGAAGGCAAATTCATTTAATGGAATAAAATAACTACATGGGAACAAAAGGTCAATTTGAAATCTTAAGTATTTCAAAAGCAAACCATGCATAGTTTTCTGAGAACTGCTAGTGTTAGATAGAACTGTGTGTGCTTACAGTGACATTTAGTTTGTACATTAATTAGTTTTACCTGCAGATGCAATGCAATTAAGATTCCTGTCTCTCTTACACATTTGACAGTATCTCTTAAAAAGTCATTATTTTCTGGTAGTATCCAGTAGTTACTATTGGAAAAGAATGGTTCTGACACTTCACAGTGACCTTTAGGTTAAAAAAACATATTACAATGAATAATATTGTCACAATTACTAACTCATATGAGTTAATATTGACGACATTTTTCCCATTTAATGTAATGATAGAATGAGCAAACTACATTTTTTTTCAGTTAATTGATGTCTTGTAAAGATTCAAGAGGTAAGTACTGCTAGCAGATCATAAAATGACATCAGAAAGAAATATTAGGATAGAAGAGAGCCTCCTGGGTCCTGTCTCATCTAATTGAAGGCACCTAGGTTATATAATCATATTCATTATTATATTACCTCACTTATTAGTGGTATATTTACTAGCTCCAGCAGCGAGATATAGCAGAAGTTCCATCATCATTGTGAGTTTTGAGTCTAACCAGGTGACACTGACTGCTTTGACTGGTCTGTCCAGACACTAGTGCTTTGCATCTGGTACAAAAGACAGGACTCATCTACCTCATTTAGTCATGTAGGAGTGTGATTCACTGGCTTGAACACAGGCATACAGTGCCATGCAAGATCTGTTGATGAGTCTGCTGCCTCTCCTGTGAGTGGTCCTTGTTCAGATGCCCAAGAGCATCTCAGATGGCACTAGACATTTGTTTTCAGGCAAACCCAAGTCCTATACTTTAGGACAGAAGGAGTTAATTACTGGAGGAATCTCTCTTTCCATTGTCCATGTTGCAGTGACCAGATAATGCTAAAACCTAAGCATTTTATTTTTCAAGTTGGGTGGACAGAATCCTATACAAATAAACTCTAAAAGGTTTGGTTTATTGTCCTAGTTTAGGCTGTGGTGATCAGGCGCAGGGCTGCTCAGCAGGTATCCCCAGGAAGACATGATTTGCACACCTTGTTATTTCTTTTACTGAATCTTGATCCTCGTTTTCACCATTTTGCTTTCACTTTCCAAGTCTCCGCTCAAATAAACAACCTGTCCCTAATTACCTTCACAGGTTAGCTCCAGATTTTGTAGTTCTGTTACGTACTCAGTCTTGGCCTTATATGGCACTGCTGATGCTGTCACATAGGTGCTGTTGTCCTTGCAAGACTATAATCCCCAAAAGGTCCCAAATAACTTCCTCCAGTCACCTTTGAACCTTGATCACTTATTCCTTAAGCTCCCATGGGATCTAGCCTTCACTCACAGTGCTAGCTGTAATCTCAGTCTGCTTCTTATATTATTATCAATGACTTCTGGGAATTTCTCATGTTGTCATGGTCTCATGTCCAGTAGTTCTCCACACCCTGTTCTGGTTTTTTAACTTCAAGATTATTCCAGTCAAGGCCTGGCCAGTGGTTTAGTCATTCTCCTACAGCACTAACAAAGATGCAGAGGATCATTCCTGAACTTGACCCTGAAGCTGTTTGGAAAAATATTTTCTTACTTCTGTGATGAGAGGAACATAATATGAAGATCAAACCCATTTGTTCAGCCTTGAGTAAGAAGGTCCTTCATGGTGCTGACACCTATATGCACATGTAAAGACCATACTGAGATAAAACAGCTCAAAGTGAGCAAGAAGCCACCGATATTCCTAATTATAGACTGATACCATTAAGTCCTCAGGACCTAAAAGAATGAGAGGAAAGGATTTAATATGGTCTTGTTATTTTCTTTGGAGAAATTCCAGAGATACAGTTTGTGTGACTGCTCCTGGTTTTGGATTGCTCCCAGATGTCAGATCCCAAAGGTTCAAGTTTATCTTTGGCTTCTTCGTAAGACAGTTCAGTGGCAATATCATTAATATGCAGATGACACTGAGTACTATTTCCTTCTTGTCAGCCCAGGCAGGAGATATCTCTGTACTTTCCAGCGTCTGGCAGAGATAGGGAGCTGGAGAGAAGCCAAGAAACAGGGCTTGTTCCAGGGCTTCAAACTGCTTTGCAATGACTGGCCTGGAAAGAAATTTTGAGGAACTTCTATTCAGGGATTCATTTGTTCAAGTGCTTCGCTGCTCTCAGAGTCTTAATAGCCTCAAACTGTTCGGCAGTTGCCATCTGATGAGAAGAGCTGGGAATACCTTCTTCAATAAGCCAAGGAAAACCAAATCAAGCCTCTCTGCCAGGCCAAGAGCTGCCAGAAAAGAGGGAGCTGCATTAGATTTAGATTAGATGTAAGGAAGTTCCTCACTATGAGGGTGGTGAAACACTGCAACAGGTTACCAAGGAAGTTGTGGCTGCTCCATCACTGGATGTGTTCAAGACTACGTTGGATGAGGCCTTGTGTAACCTGCTCTCCTGGGACGTGTTCTTGCTCATGGCAGGGGAGTTGGAACTAGATGATCTTTAAGATCCCTTCCAACTTAAGCCGTTCTGTGATTCTATGAATCCTTTCCTCTTTATCACTCAATCTCATCCACACACTGCCTTGTGAAGGCTTTGGAAATTGTTAGGCTCCTCAATGAGCTAACACAACTCACTGAAACAGCAGAAACAAACCACACAGAAATGTGGATAATTCTCTCTACCTTCCTGGGTTGCACTGGCTCTCCAAAGAGTCCAGCAAAAGCCAGAAAGAGAGGATGGGGCAGGAAAGTGAAGAGGAGCAAGGAAGGAGAGCAAGACCTGACAAGCACACAAGGTGGTATGTCTTTGACCAAGCTAGTGTTACAAAACTTGAGACTTGATATCCACTTGAAATTTCAGCTGCAGCTTTAATTCAGCTCACTGTCTTTTAGTCACCATGGGTTTCTCAGGGTAAATTACACCCGCAACTTGTTCCCAACAATGGAAGCAATTAAAAGCACTGTTTACTATCTACAGAGCCCTAAATAGTTGAAATCTAATTACTTCCAAAAGACTTTCCTTCTTTTGTCCCGTGATGACCCTGGCATTAAATAGAATTGCTGTGGCCGTCTTGCATAGAAATGAACTTTGAGGAAGCTGGAAGCTAAATAATGTCTCTAGAAGGCATTTTTCTGAAGAATTCACTCCTGCAAGGATATTTGCTAAGTTCAAACTTGCCCACATTTGGTACACGATGTAAAATAATCCTCCATGCACGTGTTCTCCACTAATAACAGGCCCTAGAGTCCTTGGCATTCAGCCTACTGTTGTCTATATTTGTCCATTAATATCATGTGCCCTTGGCTGAGCACACGCCTCACAGCCTCCCACCCAGCCTTTGGAAGTCCTCTGCTCTGCCCACACCTCCTCCAGATACCTGTACCAGGCAGCAGGGTGGGTCCAAACTATCCAAGAGGGAAGTGCAGAAACATGACTTTTATCTCGCCAGTCCGGTCCCCAAGTTTGGCACTGCCATGCTTCCCAGGTCAGGAGTAGCCTGAAGGACATTTCCATGAGTCCAGACCCTCAGCCACACACAGACATGAAGCCATAATCTTTTGCCAGTAAAGCACAACCACACACCATTATCCCAGTGGCATTTGCATATGTGCTGTATTTCTATGTGTCCTGCAGTCAACGAGCAGCATGTGAAGAGCCCTCCCATGTGTACCAAACTCTGCTATCATCTGCACTGCCGCTACAGGGCAGGGGTGCTGGCCTCCACAGCACAGCTTTTGAAACATCTGTATTCTGAGTCTCTGCATTGTCCATTGTCCAACTGTCCAACATTGTCCAACAGCCTGAGGTACCTCTGCATCTGTTGCTGTGCAGTAATCCTTAGACCTTCCTGTCAGGAGTGATATAGGTGTATAGTATTATGAGCCTGTCATAAGGAAGAGGAAAGGACCAGGAACGTCTTAAAGTTCCTTCCAGCTTTTGATTAGTGTTGTGTTTTTGATTAGTGTTGTGTTTCAGAAGATAATCCACTTCAAATTGTATTGATGGACTTGTAGAAAATAGAATCATAGAATCATAGAATGAACTGGGTTGGAAGGGAACTGTCAAGGTCATCTAGTCAAAATACAGCTGCTTCTTGCTATTCCTGTGACTTTATATCATATGTGAGCTTCAACTTCCCCCCTGCTATATTTTTCTGATATAATCTCTGTAATTTATATTTGTGTAGTTGTGCAAATATATGCAGTTATATTTTCCTGCAGAAAATAGTTGAAACACCTTTACATTCATGGAAAGAACACAGTTTCTGCCCAACTTACATGATTTCCCATCATTTAGCTCAACTTTGAGATCCCAGACCTTCTGTTTTTTTTAAATTTTAAACTTATTTATTGCTTATTTAAGTATTTTTCTCACATTTATTATTTATCTCGGTTTTATTCAGTCATAAACAGCATTAAGTTTTTGTAGAAAAATGTACTCATGTTAATTGATTTATATTTGTTTTTCTTTTAGAAACAACAATATATTTCATGTGTCTTGGATTATTTAGTAGAAATGCTGTCTCATGCAATGTAAATAAACTGCAACTAACCTCTCAGTGAATTCTGGTAAACCCTGTTGTTCATTCATTTCTTTTTAGATCACATTGACAACCATTGGCTATGGAGACAAAACCCCTCTTACTTGGCTTGGAAGGTTGCTTTCTGCAGGATTTGCTCTACTTGGCATTTCTTTCTTTGCACTACCTGCTGTGAGTATGCATATAAAATTCGTAAAGATGTAATAGAAACTTCTATAGCTCCCACCGCTGTTATGATACAAAAAGTTCAGAGAAACTCTCTACATCATGAAAAACAGTTTCAGGCTTTTTGCTCTGTGGCAGCACTAGTGAACTGCCACCCAAAATCCAAATTAAAAGTTTAGTGTCATTTCTTGAGTTTTGGGGAGTTTGTTTGGCATGGACAAAACTGGAAAATATTTCTAAATTGGGTAGCCTATTATGTAAGGTCGAAATTTCTTTCTTTTGTTATGAATTGTGGCTTATATATCACTGCTTTCTTTTTCTTTTTTTTTTTTTTACATCAACTGATACGTTTTTCTGAATTAGATTCTATTTTTTAAAAAGCAAGATATTTCTAGTAGATTGTCTTGTATGACCATGTTCCGGCTACTAACAGAGAGTAGCAGAAGGCATTAAATCAACCAAAAGTTAATGTCATTGAATGTAAAAATTCAACTCTCATTTTCTGTGAATGATTGTAAATAAACATCACGGTTTATTTATGTTGCTTTTATCAATGCTCAAGAGATGTTAATGGAAATGGGAATCATCTAATGACTAAAATATAGTGTAGCTTCAGAAATAACTATTCTTTTTTTGTGAGCGAATTCCCTTTCAGTTTTAAGTAAGTATTGAGTAAGCATGAAATCAGAAGTGACATTTGTATTTTGTGGTATTGTATCCAGTGCCATATATACAGAATATCAATATTTTAATACTCAGATTTATTATATATAGATCACTATAAAACATATATGTTGTAATAATAATAATTTTGTTTTCAACCGTATAAAAAAACCAAGATTAAAAGTCAGCATTTGCCAACAGCATTGACTCATCTACTGCACTTATTTTTTACCCTAAGTACAGCGAGTAATTCAGTATCTCTGGCATATTATAATGCATTATAATTACAATATATTACCTGGTTTTGAATCTTTGGCATTTAATGGCAGCTACTGTAATTATTTCCCATTGTCACCTAGTCACCACCAACAAGAAAGTTAGTCTTAGCAGGACTACAATGTACATGTAAAAGATGAATAACCTTATGTATTACAGATGCCAGAACTTTTGTTCGTTGTGTCATATCTATGTACAGATACTCATTTTCTTCATAAACACTTCTGTGTTGAGTCTGTCTGTGAAATAAGGTACATGTGGATCTTGTGCATTTCTAGTGTTATTTTATCCTGACTGAGAATCAAGTGGAAATATTCTTTCCTATAATGCAGACAAGTCCAGCAGAAATATTACACTCCTTGCAAGCCAAGGAGGGCAGCATTCTCAGTCTTTGGGTCTGTTCAGCACCAGTCAAATTTATCTTATTTATTCAAAGATAAAAAGGCTAAAAGGGGAGAGGTTTCATCATCAGTTTTTTTTTTCATAGCCTATAGAATGTACAATGTGGATTATTTAGATGGTAAAGACTTGAGAAGAAAAGCTCTTAATCTGTTAAGCAAGGTGTTTTCTAACTTTTCTAAAATCAACTTATCATAAGTACTGCAGATATGGACTTGAAGGTCCATATATACATGGCATATCTGGCAGCTGATCATTTCATCATTCCTGGCTTAAGTTCCTCTGAGTGTTCCTGCTTGATAGTATATATCTATATATAACCCCATTGCTTTTAGCATTGCAGGAACTTAGTGTAGCACAAACCCAAGCAATGGTTAGGACGAGTGGTCATTGGTAGTGTGAAATGCTGGGGTTTGAACCCCGAGCCCCCGCATTAAGGTTGACATACGGGTGATTCCCACAGCCCTTCATACAGAGGTGGTGAGTTTGCCTTATAGCTTCCCCCCAGGGTGCGGCCGGCCCTGCAGGGAGAGCCAGAAGGGAAATGAGCCCCAGGGGTCCCGCAGTGAGTTGACAAAGGTCAGGTGTCTGCTTGGGGATAAAAGCTGGGACCACTTGCAGGGAGTCAGGAGTGTCTGTCTGTGGAGTGCTCTCCCCAGAGCTTCCTGGTTCAGGGCAGACCTCCTGACTCTCCCTGGAGCTGGGCCCTGGTCTGTTTAGGCCTTTGTAAACGCGGACAGAATGGGTGAGACTCGCCATGTGGGCACCTTTCTCTTATGTCTTTAACTTACTGGTTTGGCTGTTTCCCATACCAACTATGGGCAACCTTGGCTCACTGTTTATACCACCTGTTGTGGGCCAAGTCACATCTTTTGTGGGATTGTTGGGGATGGTGTCGATTATGTACCAGCTGATTGATCTGTTTGTACCTCCAGCAATCATTCATGGAATGTCTTTCTCGTATACAATACAGCCTGTGTATTGGTTCATCTTCCTGCTGGTGGTGGTATCATTTTTGTTGGGCCTGGTCATTGGCAAAACAGTAGTGTCACAGATGTTATCCCTTAAATAAGGAGTCTCCTGCTTCACCACAAAAGGGGCTCTGTTTTTAAGCCTCATACTGTCATATACTGTCATAAATGTGTTACCTGAAGAAATCATGTGGCTTGACATCTTCACAAAACATTTGTAGTTGGTTATGTATATTTGCTGAAAAAAATACCTACATTGTGATAAATGGCATATTGTATTGCAGGGCATCCTTGGCTCAGGATTTGCATTAAAAGTGCAGGAACAGCATCGTCAGAAACACTTTGAGAAAAGAAGGAATCCAGCTGCCAGTCTAATTCAGGTAAATACAAAATCACTGAAAAGATAATAGAAGCTGATTTATTGGAACAAGTTTTATTACTCCAGTTTGGAAAGTTTTGTGGAAATAATGTTTAGCAGATTGGTGAGTTTCACAGAATAAGTTTGTTCACTGATTGCTGTGCATTGCCAGGATCATGTATATAGCACGTCTACGCATAGCTTTTGATTTCTTGCTAAAGAAATTCATGCTAAAGAAACCAAGTCAAGGATATCAATTGCATGCCTGCAGTTAGTGAATTAAGTGGAAAAAATAGAATTGCTCCCTAGACAACCCAACTGACAGCACAGCACTCTTGCCTATATTAAGCTACTTTTCATCTACTACAGGCTTCAGAGTGCTTCAGTCATTGATATACTTGGTGAAAATGAAATGTGTCCTGCTCAGAGAATTGCCTTCACTATTAGTTAATTCAAAAGATAGAGATGTAGGCACTAGAATTCTGAAATGTCTGAAATTGTCTGAAGTGGCTTGAGCTCCAGTATTGACATGATGATGCAGATCAACAACTGAGAAAGATTTTTTTTAAGCAAAAGTGGCATGATGAGGCTAAGTTGGATGGGGCTTTGAGCAACCTGATTTAGTGGAAGATGTCCCTGCACATGCCAGGGGGGTTGCAATGAGACGATCTTTAAGGTCTCTTCCAACCCAAACCATTCTGAAATTCTATAATATTTGTTAAAAAGCATTAGGTTTTTTGCATTAGGTTTTCCCTTAACTTACAGTCCTAGTTAGAAATGAGAAAATCCTCCAAAGAATGATTTTGAAACAAGCTTTACTCTACTCAATGCAGAAAAAAAAAAAAGAGGGAAATAATCTTCTAGCTTCCTAGTTTATTTTCTTGGGATCCCAAATGTGTGCCATTTATGCTGTTTCATTTTGTTTTGTTTTCATTTTGACGTAATAAACCCAAATAAAGAAGCTGAGCATGAATATACTAGAATTCCACAATAAATTCAGGATAGACGCCAGGCTGTCTTTGAAGCATTCTTAAAGAGGAAACACAAAATAGATTTAGGATTTGGATGCACCTCTTCTTATTACTGTATGACAGTTCAAGAAAAATATTAGTTAGGAGAGAATGCTAAATAGATTAAAAGTAGCTATCTGATTGATTTCAGAAAGTAACTCTCAATGAGGAAAATCATTATGAATAGAAGACATTTGTGGTGGGATCCCATAATGAAGGCTGTTCACCATTTACATGTTTATTTTCATGTTCAGCAATTTTCAGTGATCTGGAAAATTATATAAAATTACTGATGGAGAGATTTGGCAACGGCACAAGGCCTGGCAGAACAGGAAAGACAGGAGCAGGCACACAGGAATGACAGAGCGTGCTCTGAGTGACTTTACAGAGTGGAATGATTCTGACCAGATATCTTAATTCAAGTACAAAACTTGATCTAGCAACAATGAATTCAGACTATTAAGAAAGTTCTCTATCCTGGTATTATTGACTCTGGAAAGGATCTGGTGAAGAAAGAGAAACAGAGAGGAGAAAGAGTAGAGGAAAAAAAAAAGGGTCAAGAGCTTCATATAAGTTCCGAATATGTTACTCCAGATGGGTTGTTACAGTCCTTATGTACATAACCAAAAAGGTGACAAGTAGAAGGCTGATATTACCACAGTGTGTGGTGATGCTGGTAGTAACATGCTATATATCAGCTCAGCATCTGCAGTTTGTAAATGAGACTGGAAAACAGGAGAAAGCAAATAAAATTTTGGAAAAAAAAATTAGTTCAGGACTGGAGAAAATTTCAGGTTCATAAATGCAGGATGTGTCTGAATGGCATATCATTTTCTACTGTAACAGTGCCCAGGCTTTCTTAAATTGTCTGTTGTGGATATTGATAATGATCTATCATGGAAATCAATAGACTCTAGCTTATCTGGATAATGTCTATTTTCTAATCAGTGACTCTGTAGAATTAGTCTGTGCTAACTCCTCTGTTGCCATAGATATACTGTTGGCTAAAGAATTTGCCTGGCTTAAAGATAGCTAAAGTATTGCTATAGAAAACTGAAATGTTTCATATAAACATACTTTTCTCAGTTTCTTTAGCTTATAATAAATATTCAGTGTAAATATTACTTGAACATAAAAGTCCAGAGAGGAAGTACTGGAAACTGCAGGACTATTTGGTGTAGCAGAAAGAAACATAAATATCTCTGGCTATAAACCAAACCCAAAGAGTTTCAATTTAAAAATAGTGCAGAGGTTTTATAAAATTAGAATAATCAACCAACGGAACAACTTACAAAGTGACAGGTTCTCCATCTGTAGATGAAGATAAAGTGTATTTCTGGGAGATATGCAATAGCAAAACACAGGGTATTACACTCCTTACAAGAATACCTGGATGACATTTAATGGTTTACAACATATAGGAAGTGCAGATACTCAACTAGTACAATTTACTGTAGTTACACTGACATCAGGGAAGCTGTTCCAGTTTGTAGCATCAAGGTTCTGTCTTACTACCTACATACAGTTACAAATCTTAACAGTGAATACATTTTCAATGCTATGCTTTGGTCACTCACCTTTGAAATTATGTGTTTTGTGTTTCTAAACATTTAGCAGTGTTTTAAACCACAGAGATTACTTCTCTTTTCTTCTAAATGCTTTTTTTCTGGTTTTCATTGTAATTTGCAAAATATATGATGACACTTTCTCTACCCGAGACTGCAAGTTTATGTCAATGTTTCCTGTGGACTTGTCACAAATAAATCTCTGTGATGCTTTTTTGAGCACCTTGATGTGCTGGATATCTTCTGGCACTTCCGGGAAGCCAGGAACTCTTACTTTACCATTTAAAGTATACAGTGATTAACAAAAGTTTTTGTAGCTTTTTTTCCTGGTGTTTCCTCAATCAACCTAATAGAGTACATCCCAATCTGAGCAAAATCCTCTCTCTCCATAATCAATGCGGTGGCATTGTCACTTCATGTTCTTGGTTCCTTTGTGCTTTTCTATTGTTTCCCCATACCAGGCTTCTTGGCAGCTTTATTCTACCGACACCAGCCGAACAAACCTGACAGCCACCTGGCGATATTATGAAAGTATTCTTCCTCCCCTCAGGCATGTATCAGTGCTATGAATGATGAAAGAAAGCCATGACTTGTATTGGTTACTAATCTGCTTTTCAATTTTTTGTTTCATCCCCTGCTCCCTCTTGCCTTGTTTTTTCTTTTTTACCATATATCCTGCACGTAGTGTGTATGGCGTAGTTATGCGGCTGATGAGAAATCGGTTTCCATTGCTACCTGGAAGCCTCATTTGAAGGCGTTGCATACCTGCAGCCCTACAAAGTAGGTACAAATATGGCAGCTGGTGCTGTTCTCGATGTCTGTTCAAGCTTATAGAAAATAACTATTTGTCTCTTTCGTCTTGTTTTGTCTTCTTAAGTCCTGTCATTAAGAATTTCAACTAACAAATCAGATCTATATTATCTAGGAGCATAGAACAGTGGGAGAAATACAACTCGTTGCCATTTGTCTAAGAAGTATCACTGAGCACAGGCATTAGAAACATTTTCACAAAACCTCATTCATATATCAAGGATAATGTTTCACCCAGTTCCTAATTCTCTCTCGGGAAGAAAGTATAAAGTTTAATGCAGAGCTTGTTCCTTGACTTAATGCTGGTTTTATGTCTGTGCCTCTGTATAAGGCTAGAGCTGCAGATCTACCTTTCCACAGGAGGAGAGCCTTGTGGTATTCTGCAGGTGAATGGAATAGGGAATTTGGTCCTTTTCTTCATAACTTCTGATATATTCAGTATTTCCTCAGGGCAAGTTATATCCTCTATTATACACAGAGTCGGTGGACGATGACAAAAAAAACTTGGTGTCACAGTTTGGCAGACAGGAAATATTTGATGTCCTAGTTTGGGTGAGAATTCAGAGAGCACTGGCAGCCCAAGACTCTTCAATAATTCAGTACAAGACTTACCAGAAGGTAGTGAGTTGACTGATTCAATATGGGGCATAAATGAGGAAGTAAAAGATACTTGATAAAGATGAAAGAAGGAAAGTGCTAAGACCCATAAGGGAGAGCTCTGATAAGCATCCTAACTGCTGTTATTGCAGACAGTGCAAGAGAATTAGTGGTTTCTCTCAAAGCTGGGTGATGAACATTCACATGACAGTAAAAAGGTAATTGTGTGCCAAAAAGCTCAGCCAAAAAGAGGTTTGGCTGGGTACCCAAAGCTGATCTTTGCATTTCAAAGAGTTGACAAGAACAGAGTTATATGTAATCCATTACCATAACTGTAATTCCAAAATGCTCCAAACTAAAAGGAGCTTTTAGATTGAAAGTTACATGGAATATTGATTTTTGACATTTACAAGCAGGTTGAAGGCAACATTGGTATAAATGGATGGATATAAAATTAAATAAATTATGAAGCTCTATCCCAACTAAAATATTCTAAAATATGACTTTCCCTCAAAAGTGAATCTACTTGTTATTTTAAATGTGTATTGCTGTGCTACCCTAAAATTAAACCTTTTTATTTACCAGAGGTAACTTTATGTACTAAAAGCCTACAGCTTTCTGTTATATATGTGTCAGCAATGCATTTTGCCTAAGTGCTTTGCCAACTCAGACTGCAGTGGTATGTACTAAGCATGTCATGCATGTGTTAAAACAACTAAAAGTTTATTTTCAGAGGCGTCGTAGTTACAAGTCTTGCTTTAATTTTCTTGTGGTTGCAATGTAATGTGTGTGTTGTACTCTAATTAACATATCCATTTACGTTTATCATATATCTAACATCATCTGTAACTAAGTAATGTGATTACTATCTGCATAACAAGTATGTTTTTCCCTCCCACTCCCTGACCTGAAGAAAAGAACAAGGGGAAGCTTCTAGCAGGTTTGTAATTTCTTTTATTTCTTTTATCTGTGAAATCGCTGTTTCCTAATAGCTTTTAGATGTCTCAGGCTTTGTACAGTAGGTTCAATGAACTGTAATTGTTAACTGATAATAATCATAGACTGCATTTTTTAAAAACTCATATTGATACACTAATGCTGATAAAATTTGCTTCTTTGTCTCGGTTTTTGTATGGAAAAAATAGGCAGCTTTTTACTTTTCTAGCCACATGTTTTCCCTTTGAGAGGGAGCTCATTTTGAACAGTGTCAGATTAGAGAGTGAAGCAGCCTCACCAGACAGCTCCTGGTCGAGGATGTGGCCCCCAGTTTCTGCCATAAAATCAGTGCTCGTGGTTTCCAGGAATCACAGTAGAAGTTACAGACATTTGGCTTTCTGAACAAGCCCACCAGCCCACTATCTCATGGGACCCCCTGATGGGTCTGGTTGGATGTCACCTCAACAAGGGTCTGTGCTTCCCTGCAGGAGTATCCTTAAGGCTTTTTCAGTGCCATGTCTGCACATTTCCTAACCTTTTCCTACCATCCTCTCCCAAGGAGCATTTTGGGGCACAGCAGGTTGGAGGCAAGCACCACTGCAGTGGCTCACCTCCTCCTGGCTGCATGGTTTGGGTGGAGAAGGCAGCCTGGCATCTCTCCTTAGATGAGCCCCACCACCGCTGGCTGGGAGGGCAGGTGGGGTTTCTACCCAGCCTACTTATGGATGCCAGCTTGCAGCACACAGAGGCAGGCCGTGGCAGGGCTATCTTTGATGGGTAAATAAATCCCTGGAGATGCACTGTCCTAAGGCAGCAAGAGGAAATGCTGCTCACTGCTGTAATTGTAGCTCAAACCCTTAGGGACAGGAGAGGATTCAGTGGCTAGAAGTGAAATTGCACTACCTCCAAAACTCACTAGAGATAGAAGTCCAGACACTCAGCAGCCAGCACTGCAGTGTCAGTGCAATCACAGAATAGTGATATTTACCTCTCATTAGAAAAGGATGAAAAGAAAAAAAAAGTTGTACTGTGGTTCACAAATGCTTCTGGGTTATTTAGTCAGGGGTGGAAAATCTTCACATCAGTTACCCATGTTCTGTTCCACTTTCCAGATTGCTCCTCTGGTGCCTAGCTCCATCCTTTTCCCTGACGTACATATAACTGCTATTAGTGTCACACTAACTTGAGGGGACTGGATTTGCTCTCTGTTGTCCCTCAAGAGCACTTCACCTGCTCTGTTAATTCCATGACTTTTCATATACATTACTCCCATAGGCTTGCACAACATATTGATCAAACTAAATTATTACAGCCTGATCAAAACTTCTTCAATTTGCTAAGTATGCTTCCTACTCCTTCAACAGCAACACTGAAAAAATTTAAAAGTGAGGCTGAAGTTGGCACTAAATGAGTATGTGTAGAGGGTAGACATTATTCCCAGTTCTACCTGCAAGCATCTAAAGAAACAAATTTACTTGCAATAAGTAGAACCTACCTAGATAAAAAAAAAAAAAAAAAATAAAAAAACCAGCTGTCAAAACTATATTACATGCTCCACTGTTGTGCTTTTAAAAGTAGCCAATGATTTAGCCAGATTTTTTTCACTGAATGGAAGATGTTTGTCTCTTCAGAAACATGTGCACTGATGTAAATTTGTGTAGGTATAAAAATAAGCTAGTTAACTCCTGAGATCCTGGTCTACAGCAAAAACCCTACAGACCACTCAGTGCTTTTTGAAAAAGGTGTGTTTTGTCGGTGGCTGTTTATCATTCCTACGCTGATATATTGCTGTATGTTTGTATCATTTCAAATACATGTGGTGTATGTGGTCTTCTGTGGTAAAAATGTAAATGCAAACTGCTGCAATGTACTTCAACATAACTGTCCTCGACTGTTTAACTTCTTTCTTACTGCAATGCTGACTGACTTGCATGGGATGCTATGTGAACTAAGTAAGCTGCTTCTTGTTCTAAATGAAGATGTTTGCACAAGTAGTGCATTGGATTGTTTTCTGAATATGCTCTGTGCTCTGTACTCCATTCTAATACCAGTGGAGAAAAACTTTTATTACTTTAGGTAAAAGTTTATTGTTTTCTTTCCTACAAAAATGATTTTTACATTTACAGAAATTAATTCTTGCATTTTGTCATGTATAGACCTACAGTCTTTTATTAGGTAACTAAATGTTGCTGTGCATTTGAGTTGAGAGAGCTGTGATTATACTGATTCTAAGAAAAATATATATGTTGTATTTCTCAAAATATTATACACAAGTATTCTAATTAATCATTTATCAAAAGTAATGGTAGACAACAGTTGACATTATTTCTATCAATCAGCTCTAGGGTTCTGCAAGTCATTTAAAAAGCCTGTATGTTGAATTCCCCATATCTGCAGATGCACACACTGAATGCAAATAATCTTTGTTTCTGTTCAGTTATACAATGTGGCTGAAATTCTTCCTGTGCAGGAAAATAGATCAAGACTGATGAATCTTGCAACATCCTGAGAGCACAAGCAGTGTTAAGCGTTGTGTGTGTCTGAAAAGAATGAATGTCACTCATCTAGTGTTGTAACTAGTGAGCCTGAATATAAACTCCCTATTCAGACAACTCTCTCTGGTGCAATAAGGAGGAGTTTTGCCAGTATAGGAGCTTGGAGGAAAAACTCATCCCTGCTCTGAGGGAAACAAGTAAATTGCACTCTGGAATTTTCCTATATCATATCTGTTTCTGAAAATAGATCTAATTTAAACTCTCTGCATCCACCATATGAAAAAGAAATTGTCAGTGGCACAGAATCTGACTTGAAGTGGAAAGCCTAACCCCTTACCTAGTAGTGGAATGCTTAGTAACACGGTCCTCTATCTCCCCTCACTCCTAGTAAGCTTTGTAGTAATAAACAGAAGCTCTTCAGGATGTACACCCCTCGGAAACATAGGTATTCAGCATCCTGCCTATTCACATGATGTTTGAGAATGCCAACTAACATCAGGTGCATGATTCATTTACCTCCCCTCCTTAGTGCTTTAAACTGCCTTACTTCTCCAAAGGAGGTTTTCTTTATTTATTTATTTCTAAGTGCTTGTGATTCCCTTATTGCTTGTTGCCTGCAATGACGTTAATACAATGGCAATAGTACCAGTTCTTTGAAACTCATCCAGTCAGACAATTGCAGTGTGCAGCACGCCGTGGTTTGCCGAAGCCTGGTTCCCCTTCTCTGCCAGAGACTTGGGCTTTTGGAATGCATTACCCTGTGGAGATCAAAACCCAGGGTTAAATATTTGGGTAAAGACATTTCCCTAAGTCCAAGAAGATTTTTATAACCATGGCAGCTGAGTTCTTCATCTAATCATTGGTGGGGAATATTGAGCTATAACACATTAGGCAATACCAACAGTCAAAACGTGCAATGCTTGTTGAGAATCCCCTTGGACACAGTCCGTGGAAGCTGTGCCTGCATCCCGTACTGGAAGGTAGAGGAATGCATGTGAAATCAACCATCTGCTTCAGCTGAATTCTGTGAAAATTGTGTCTCTTACCAAAAATGGTAATTCCTAGATGAATGGATCTTATGGGAAGAAACCCTTGGTTTATAACTGAAGCTTATTACAATTTTTTGCTTCTTTTTAAAAAATAATTTAAAAGACAATACAAGTACAAACTGATGATAGAAAGCGGAGATTAAAATAGTTTATCTTCCTCTGGAATCTGTTTTGTAAAAGGAAAAATACACAAAACCCCTGAATTGATTTTTTTTTTTTATTATTTGATGAGTGAACTTTAGGACATTGTGTCTCTGAAATTCTTATTATTTATTGAAGGTATGAGATATAACACTGCATTTCTTAGGTTCATGGTCCTAGCATGAGACTGGTGGAGAAGTCTTGAATGTTTGAACTTCAGTCCTCACTGTACTATCCATTGCATTTGTTCAGCTTAGCTTAATTTTAGTAAAGTTGTTGATTCTTACAGAGCCTACAGACATCTGTACTTATTGGAATTTAACTGCTGAAAATTGCTTGCTGTTGTTTGCCATGGGTGGTGATTTTTGGCAGTTTTAGTTTCTCTGTCAACTCAAGATCCAAAGCATGTTCTCTCACTCTCAGGCCTTCCAGTTACTTCTGATTCATTTTAATTTCTTCCTATCCCCACTTCCACCAGCTGGTTCAGTATGAAACGCTGAAAAACAAATCATAAATTGTGACTAGTAGCAAGCAGTAGTGCTGCAGGTCTGAGGTGGTAGCAGGGCAGAAGATAAACTTGACCAGAAATGCAGGAAGGTAGGCAGGGAAATAGCGGAGTGGGACTGAGAGGCAAAGAAATGCTTAATTAACAAAAAAGTAGAGTAAGATGATCCATGGAAGACGGACAGAGCTGTGAGTACAGGGGGAAAAAAGCGAAGGTTTGTAGGCATTTATCAATTAAAACAAAATCTTGATCAAGTCTAGTCATTTGGTCCAGCAGAGAAGTCATTCCCTCTGCAGTGAAGCTACAGTGACCTCTAGTGTCCCTAAACACCTTCTCCTTCATAAATCAAAGGTGGAAAAGACAGAATTTAAAACAGAAGAAATTAGAACTAGAAAGTCCTTTGCTGTCCCAGGGAAGTGGATGGCTTATGCATGTACTGACAGGAGGAATGAATGGAGAAGTTCTACAGCTGACCTCCCAGAAGGCAAACACATAGAGAAATTTCACTTGCTTGCTACCCACGGGTGCCAGTTGTACCTCATCTCCCTTAAAAGATGCTTCAAAGCACTCTTATTGATATGAATATATTCCACAACTTGCAGCCTGCAAGAACAGAGGAGCAACAGGTCCAAAGAGATCACCATTGCCAAGGAAGATCATAATAGGAAGCAAATATGTATATATAGCAAACTGGGATAAGTTATGTAAGGTACAAGAAATGCTGGACAGACACACATGTAAATGCAGAAATTACTGAAGACAGCTGTGGTTCCCTCAGATCTTTGTCATTTAGGTCTGAATCAAGAACCTGTGTAATTTCAGAAAGCATTTAGACACCCATTTTTCAGTTTCTTTCTCATGCTTTTTGCTTTTTTGACCAACTCTCAAAGTTCGGGAGTACTTACAGGGATATATGGATTTCCAGTGGCCATTAACAGGTTTATGTTTATTCAAGGGATTTCTTTTGGATATCATGTAAAAATGAGGAGAAAAGGTGAGAGAGAAAAATATAAGAGGCTAAGTCCTGCAAGAAGTGGAGGATTTTTAGCATGGTACTGGACAATGATAATCCAACCAGCACTGAATCAGAGTAGAGGACCCTAAAGGCTTCAGTGGCTACTGATTCAAGTGCAGAATGCCCAGAGATGCTTAAAAGGGCATGAAATTATCTGCACTCTGTATCTTTAGCGCCATCTCTGCCACTATTGCAACAAAACAGCAAGAGCCAGGAACATTATAGCCTATAAGGCTACAGTTCCTTAACTTTTTGCTGTGGGAAAAAGCCTGGTCAGGATGCCCCCCAGATGCTCTGATTCAGTTATTCCTTCATGATCTGTTATTTCTCATACATGGAAGGGTCCCATGTCAGCATGTTCCCAAGCACAGCAGCTTTCTTCTCCCAAGCGTCATTTCTCCACTGCTACAAGCCACACAATTGATGCCTGTGCTGAGTAGCACCCAGTGACTTCAGGAACATTTTCCACCAGTCTCAAAATAGGACCAGGGATCCAAGAAGCAAAGAACTGCTATAACCAGTGTCTTTGGAGAAACTCTCAGGATGCAAAGTAGACTTTCCAAACCACGCTTCCTTCAGGGGCTGCGTTTCTCTTCACGGTGCAGCATCCTCCGCATGGACCTTTGGCATGCCACTACATTGCCATTGTGACAAAGCATTTATTGCTTTAAGTATGAGGTCTGCATTTTAAAGTAATGTTTTCATCCCCAGTGTTGCACTTTTGAAAAATGTCTCTAGTACAGATTAAGTGTCTACTGTTCCTTTCACCATTGCCTCATTGCTTTGATTTGGAGAACTAAAGATATTCAGGTTAAGTAGTTATTGTGTACCATTCAGCTTTTATAAATGAAATAACCATGTGTACAAATCATTTAAAGGCAGACATTGCTTTCATTAATACAGATTAATTGACAGAGCAATATGTGTGCTTTTTTTTCATTTTTTTTTAATTTTCATGTTTATTTTGGAGTTAATGAGATTATAAAAAATATGGTCTATACTGATCATTTTTTATGTCTCTTTTATCAATTTTCCTTTCATTTTATTTAGTGCAACAGGAAGAGAGCTGTCCAGAAACTTTTTTACTCTAATATATATAAAAAACAAAATGTAATTTAATTTCATGCTTCAATAACAAATACAATTTGAGCCATAAGAGGAGTTAAAAAAAGCACAAGGGACACATGCCTAGGAATAATTTCTATAATAAGAAGTCCATTTTGATTCTGTTGCTCATGCTGTATAGTATGACAATGCAATAATGTAGTTAATAAATATTTTACAGCTAATATTTCCATTGAGTTTTACAATGCAAAAGATTCCTGAGATGAAATGTAATTCAGTCTTGAAATGTAATTTGTATTGAAAATTAAATTTTAGAACTCGCTTCTCTTTCAAACAGTAGGTACTGTGGATCTTTTGTATTGCATATGCAACAGCATACAGTATTGCCAGTCTGGGTAACATTTTGCAATGGAAATAGATAACATTTCCAGCACCATAATGTGCTTTTTTCAACAATTGCTTACTTTGGGCAAGGGAAGAAGGGGATTACATTCAGAAATTAGAGTAAAGGTATTCTTTCAAGTGAATCACCATGCCATATAGAAATACATTTTTCTAATCTTCCTGTTGGTGTGCTCCATTTTTAGTACTCTTTAAAATTATCTCTTTAGAAGCTTCCCAGCATGTGCTTTGCCTGCTACAAATTGCATCCTTTCTGCTCTCGGTGATGTTTGTATTCAGAATGAAATGCTATGCTATGCTATGCTATGCCATGCATGGACAAAGATATCTGATTATCTCAACATTTTACAGTCACAGAAGTTTACAACTACTATCTATTTCATATAATTGCATATTAACACTGTATTTTCAGAGTTCATTAGGTTAAACATCTAAGAACCACACAGTCTATGTTATCACTAGTTAATTAGCTGCCTCTTAGGGGCATGCTGAAGTTAATGCCAAGACTTTGAGAGCACTAGAAAGTGTCTTAACTTCCAAGACAACAATAATTTGCAAGCAGGCAGTCTTTGCTACAGGTGTTTTAAAAGCACTGCCAAAGCCTAGGCCAGGGCAATAGGGCTGCAAGGCCCAGTAACATCATACCATGAGCAGCTACTGCACTGCTCATATCGTTTCTCCCCTTGCAAGAACAGGAGCACTGATGAGGTTGACCAGGCCCTTTTACAGGTGGTAGATTTTAACCTTGTAGATGAAATGAGGTTTTCAAACCTTGGTATCAGAGAGCCTTTCTGTTTTCCCTTTGTGTCTTCCGTTACAGGAAAAGACAAAGGCAAAAATGTTAAATAATGAAAAAGCATAGGCAGGTAGTCACGGTGACCACAGGATGTTCATCAGATAAGTTTGAACATGAACAAAGTTAATTCAGGCACTGGGAAGTAGAAAATCTACATATCCCACATTTAGCTGACTGGAGGGGAAAGTTATACGCACAGGAGGGGAAAAAATATCATCTTACAGTTGGCCAGCTATAAGACCCCAGGGCCACCTTCGATCCAGCAGCCACAGCCATAAGCTTGGCTGGGCTCTTGTACCTGTACTAAAACACCTGCCCAATACTACCTGCAAGCAGTCAGCTCCCAGCTTAATCTCCAGCAACTACTTCAGTGAGCACACAGCGTATCATCACATTTCCATCAATTGGTCATCACGCTGTTTCTTGGATGTTTTGTTAATTTTGGTTGTGTCTTGTCCAAGTAAGCGCTGTAACAAGGAATTCGGGATATGAGTGATCACTAACAATGCATATGAAATGTTGGAAGTGCTATCTTGAAAAAGCATGAACATACTAACAGTATTTTTGCCTGCTCAAAACAACCAAACCAACCAACCAACCAAAAACAAACAAAAAAAAAATACTACTACATGGCATGCAGCAATAATACAATACATTTTGTTCTTGTTTATCTCAAGAGATGGCCAGAAATGCACTGAGCTCAGCTGACTAGATGGAAATAAACCTATTTAAAATTTAAGGAGTAAAACAAACAAACAAAAAATTATACGTTAATCTATAATAATTGGGTGAAATTTGTTTCTATTTGTTAATTTTCTTTACAAGGTTATTCTGTACTGTAAGACAGACTGCCATTGATAATGCCTCTACCAAAAAAATAGTTACATCAAATCAGTTTCATTCCAAAATTAAATATGTTCGTTGAAAATAAAAGTGTGTAAGAAACAGATTCGTACTATTAAGAATTTTTAGAAATTCTTTATTATCATACAATAGAAACAGAAACAAAGTGAAGGAACTGTGAGATAAAATATGTTTCTCTTCTTCACAGTCAAAAGCTAAGTTTTAAAGAGCGAGTGCGGATGGCCAGCCCACGAGGTCAAAGTATAAAGAACAGGCAGTCTTCAGTTGGAGATCGCCGGTCACCGAGCGCTGACATTGCCACTGAGGGCAGCCCAACCAAAGTCCAGAAGAGCTGGAGCTTCAACGACCGGACCCGCTTCCGGCCCTCGTTGCGGCTGAAGAGCTCGCAGCCCAAGCCCGTGGTGGACGGTAGGAGTCTTTCGTGCCCCGTTTGCCCTTGCCTCCCAGCCTGCTCGTGTGCTTGTGCACCTGTACTGTGTGTGAGACCTGTCTTTGGAAAGCAGAAAGAATCGTTGTTGGGGAGCAGACACAAGAAGGATGTAATCTGCTTCAAAGCACATGCCAGCATGATTTTTTTTTAATAAGAAATCTTGTGCCAGTAAGGCATAGGGAGCAACCCGTGGAAAATGGGGGTCACTACAGGAAGTCACAGACTAAATGCATCGGGTGGGTTTGGCTGCAGCAGCTCTGCCTTCATGGCCCCTCTGCCGCCTCCTGCTGGTTGGCCAGGCACTATGGCCAACGCTGTGCATCCAAGGGCAGATGACAGGCCCACTGGTCTGCAAAAAGCCACCCCCACCAGTTCTTAGTCAGTGGCCCATTTATACCCTAGTTGCGGGCGCACTGTAGTCATTCTAATTGGTTGAGGGGGCAAGCTCAGACAAGACAGGCTAAGGGGTCTAGAGCCTGAGGCACCAGTTAATCACTGTGGGCTGCAGTTTAGGAGCTGAAGCTCCAAACCACTCGGGCACACCCTGGTTTTCCCCTGGTTTTGTCTGTTGGTGAGGCTTCGCCTGCCACAGCTGCCTGCCACAGCTGCCTCCCACACTTGCCCGCTGTGCTCTCCATTCTCTCACTAAGGCCTTCTCTGGCATTAAACTAGCCAGTGTTCAGCCAAAGATCTCCATCTCCAAAAGCTTGCCAAAACAGACAGTGACTCCTCTAACCAGGCAGGGAGCACCAAAGTGAATGAAAGCAACTCGTTGACAGCCAGGAGCTGAGAGTCCCAGGTGAGTCCAGCCCCTGTAAGGAACAGATCCTACACTGAAGACCACTTGCACAGCTCTCGGGGTACTGCTGCCTCATTGGATTTGGATTTGGGTTTCTCTATTCATATTTTCCCCAGTTTATGAATGTGTTGTTTTTTCTTGTGGGACCCCTGAACAGAAAATGGGGGAAACAAACTGGTTAGCTACAACAGGAGGAAGCAACTCTGACTGTATGGGAAAGGGACAATGTAAATCAGTTGATCAGAGATATGACTTTAAACTCCTTCTACAAGGGCAATCATGCATGTTACATCCAACAATTGCAGTAGAACTAGTTAGACAGAAGTGTGATGTTGGAGTCTTTTGTTGCTTCCTTTTTAAGAGCACATACTATCTCAGACATGTAGGTTGCACAATAGCCGTTAAGCTGCAATGCTCCATTTCTCAGCTGAGGACATCCTACGCAACACATCTCTTCAGGAAGAGCCTGGGTAAATAAACATTTCCTGGAGGGCTAACAAGACAAACCATCAGTGTTTGCTAAGGTCACTGTTCCAGTCTAGCTCTCCCCCATGGAGACCTCTCAGACGTACAAATCCTGAATTTGGCTGTGTTACAGTGAGCTACTGGGGTGTACCAGCTACTAGGCTACTATCCAGGTTGCTCACCACTCCTCACTCCATTCTGGGGCACGGACCCTGGCTCGTGTCCCATGGCAGCTGCAGCACTGGGGCTGTGTGATGCTGGCCTGGGTCTCACGCTGATGTGGAGCTGGGACAAGGCCACTTGCTCCACAATGGGAAGCGAGAAATGCTCTAAGTACCAGAGTGGTGTCGAAACTAACCTGTCTAAATTTAGGGAATTGCTTATATAGCGTGAGTAGCTCCCCAAAACCAAGCCAGAAGTGATTTCATAGGTTAAAACCCCATAACTTGCCCTGTGCCTGGAAGTAATCTAAGAGACTAATTTGTTAAGCACACTCCTGGGATATCAGTGGCTCACTTCTGCTCCAGCCCCCCAGTATGCACCTCACTTAAGCATCCGTTTAGTTTTTCATCAGCCCATTTGTCACAGAAACATTTCCTCAATGTGTCCCTCTATTTTATCCTGTACATATTGTTGTTAATAGCAATGATCTGCACGAGGAGATCATGTTCCCTCTTATTGTCTCTCTTTTACGGAAAAGGTGGCATAAATGGCATGTTGGGTATGTTTGTAGATAAAGGTTAATAACAACAGAGTATTCATTGCTGTGCGTAAAACCTTAAAGATCTTCCCGCTCCTCAGGGCAAGTACAGCCTGTTTCCTGGTCAGTGGTTTCCAGCTACTAGTCCACCCTTATGAACTGGGGCCAACAGATATGACCAATTTCTCATCCGTGTCAGAAGGAACAGCTTCCATTGTCTCCAGCTTTTAGGCAAATGCCAAGTTTCCACTCTGGGACCTCATCCAGCTACTTCTAGGATCAGTATCATCAGGGAGATGTCCAGTGTGCACAATGATGAGGGGCAGCTCCCTGCTGCCTTCCCCAGTCCATTGCAAGACAAGTCAGGCATTATCAACCTTTATATCTTTTTTTTAATTTTTTTGGTGTATTACCAATTTTATAGTTTAATATGCCTTCTGCATTTGACAGCTTAATTAAAAGGATCTGAAGATGATGTATTTCATTTAGAATGTCTTGCATTTTTCACTGGATGAAAATACAGTCCTTGCAGCATTTTATTAATATCTCTCAGTTGCCAGCTCCTCCAGTTTCCTCCTTAAATGCTCTCTGGCCAAAGGATTAATTATTTTTGGTAGGCTGATCTTCAAGAAAATGAGAAGCCAGACCCTTCTGGATGAAAGTCTGGACACAAAACAATATCATTGCACAGCTGGTCCTTCTGGTAATTCTTGTATCTCTGCAGCATGTTTAGGAGGAGAAGAAATTACACTTGCAACAGACCTTTTGGACAGTGACAATATAGTACTAGGTACCCAGTCCAGTGTCAAAACTTTATATCAGTGAGCTAATGAAAAAATTCTAAAGTCTCACTATGAACCTCCACTTCCAAAAAAAGAAGACACTCAGATATTTGCTTGATTTTTCTTTCACCCTGTGGGATTCGGAGTTGTAAATGATCTTCCTTTATCAGAGGCAGAGGAGGAACTACCTCGCTATGAAGGCAAGATGTACTACACTGTGTAAAAATAAAGAGAAGAAGCAATTATATAAGTAGAGGGTTCAAAAAGAAAAAAAAAAAAACAGCATATAAGGATGATCTGAGACAAATAGTCTACATGGCAACTTTACAGTGCTGACTGAGTTCTGATAAAGGACATGGTCAGAATCTGGGCCAAAACCACCAGAAAGAAGCTGCTGGGAAAAAAAAACAAAAACAAAAACAAAAACAAAACAAAACAAAACAAAACAAAACAAAACAAAAAAAAAAAACAAAAAACAAAACAAAACAAAACAAAACAAAACAAACAAACAAACAAAAAAAAACACATTAACTATTAGGGAGGTTTCTAATCTAGACAGGAGCTTATGGGGGCAACTAAGAGGTTAACATGACTGAAAATGTAGTAGCCTTCCTCTTAAGGCTGCCTGGTAACAGAAGCTTACCAACACTCCCCCAGTACATTTTAAAACCACAGAGAGTCTCTTGGCAGCAGGCAAAACACTTAAGCTGGTCACAGGTATCTCCCAAAAGGATTTTGCATAGCAGCTTTAGAACAATATGCCCAAAACTGTAGCATGAATGGCTTTATTTATGGGTAGCAAGTGTCTTCTGCTATATAACAATTTATGGCTGTTGCTAAAGTGGGCCTGGCAATCGCAGCAATTGTATCAGCCGCATATGTGCATTTGCAAAATGGAATCCAAACCTAGGAGAGCTTTGATGGCTGGAGAGATCTTTGGTGGTGTGGTTGCAGATGCACAGTGCAGGGGAGTGAAAATTAAAACCACAATTTATATAATCTGATTTTAAATTCATGTACAGTCCATGGTGACGTGTGGTTCACAAATGACAGGACTTTCATTGAAGAGGGGACCCTGCACAAATTAACAAAGGTTCCAGGATGCTGTTTTTCCAATCCCTGTTACCAGTCTAAAGGGGAATTAACAGGACCAAACAGATCAAAGGGAATTCCTCATCAATCAAGAAGAGTAGATAGTGAAGCTTTACCAAGGGCACACTTAAAAGGATACAAGAATTGTATAGAATCATGCAAGAGCCTCCCCTGAAGGGGTGCCGTGTCAGACAGGTGAATGTCCTGCTTGACATTCACACAGCCACTCCAATCCTTGTACACAAAGTGAGCCAGGTGGACCCGAAGCCTCCGCAGGCAGTACGGCTTGTCTGCCTGCACCAAAGACATGGAAACAGCAGCCAAACTGCCCATGGAGAACGGCTCCTGGCACATGAAAATACCCACTGGCAGGGGCCAAACCTGTGCCAGAGCCTGTGCAAGTCATTAAATAGCACAGGTGATGTCCTGCCATTGCCTCAGGCGCTGTGCCTGTGCGTCATGGTATGTAGCATAGATCCAGCCACAGAGACTTGCCTTACAAAATCTCTCTTTTGCAGGCTCTGGTGTTCCTGCCCTTTTTTGGTTTTGTTTTTGTTTTTGTTTTCTGCTTGCTTCATTTTCTGAGGAACAGAGTTTTTTCTGCTTAAATCATGCTCCAATCTTGCACCATCACAGCTGAAGTAATGAACTGATATTATGTTGTGAATGAAGTTCTCCATGAGGGACAAAGATGCCTCATTATACTTGTTTTCTACCATCCCATGCTTCTAAGCCTCTGCATGAGTTATTGTGCCTGTACTGTGACCTAGAGATGTTGTGTGGCTTTTTGAATAAATCAAAAACATTCAGCACTGAAGATATTGCAAACATGTTTCATTTGATTAATTAAAAAGAAGTCTCTAGGGAAATATTTGATTTCTTGCACCATCCCAGAACATTACACGCTCACACGACCTCTAGCCTTTCATTCCCTACAGAGTACTTGCACAAAATCCTCAGGGTAGAGTATATTATAAGAGCCATGGAAAGAATGCAGCTGTGCACTTCAGCCTCCATGTCCTCAGTTACTACCATGTAATTTATGCATTGCAAAAATGGCAGGTTTTCCTTTCAGTAGCACAAACATCTTGACCTAATATAAGGTTCACTCAATGTGGCAAAGGTCTGTAGTTTGGTTGCTTTTACATCTCAGCTTAAATTTGCTGATTAAAAATGAAGCTTCATGATGTCAAAACAAAGCTGTTCAATTTTTATAAGCCTTGCATGATGGGACTAAATGACATTTTATTAGAAATGTATCAATTTGTGCTAGACAGGAGGTTTATTTCTTGTGATTGTTTAACTCAGTGATAGAGTTTTGTTCATTACCGTTGTCATTGTAATTAATTAGGAAGATCTAGCATTCTGATCTAAGATCCCAGTCATTTTTTCATTTTATGTAAATAAGTACAGACCATTGGTTTTGAGGCATTATTTTAGTTTATTCCAACAAAGGTCCTGGCCGTATGAGTCCATAATTCAGTCTCTTTCTTCATTATATGTCTTGAGGAACTTGCTCTGTGTCATTGCTCACTGGACTGAGTGCTTAGTCAGAGTGCAGAGGTGAATAATGAGCAAGCTCAGCTCCATGATGGACAGCAGCAGAACACCACACAGAGGTGTGATTCACGGGGATTTCGGATAACCTCATCTGCAAGGAAAACAAATGAATTAAGAAGTCATTTTGAGAGAACATTCATAAAACTCCCCAACCACCATGTAACGCACTTGCACCAAATCTGAAATATTTGAGGGATGTTTCCATTTTTATAAAACTCTGTTGAAATCCTTCATGGGTTTTTCAAACGCAGGACTTTCCTGTGGCTGCCTGAATCTAAAGCTTCTGTCCTGCTCTCTCCCTTTGCCCATTGCTACCATCCCCTTCAAACAGGACCTGGAAGTCTCCCAGGGCAAAGGACCTCTATACAGACCTTATGGAATATCAGACATCATATCACATAGCACTGGCCTGTGCTACAAGGTCTGGCAGTAAGACAATCAATAAGACACACAATTAAGTGTGACATGTAGCTCATTACTCCACAGTTCTAGATCTTATCATATATATCTGCAATTTCTTCTACAGTTTTAACTTCTTGTATGCAGTGCATATAAAATATATATAGAGAGAAAATATAGAGACGTGCATCTTGAGCAAAATACACTAAAATCCTATGTTTAGAGTCACCTAGCATTTTTGTTCCTTACTTGTCTCACATGGCCATCTAAAGTTGCTGGCTAATATGCCACCATTTATAATAAGATCAGCCATTTTATCTGCACAATTATTGTGCATATACTGAATTTGTTTTAGAAAGTTTCCTGGTCCTCCGTATCATCACTCAAAATGAAAAGGACTCCTTTTTAATTAAGTAGTGGGAGCTGTTCCATGAAATATTGCCAGCACAGAAAATTTTTGTGAAGTTAAATAATAACTAAAGATAACTGAGAGTTGTTAGAAGGGAATGCTAGAATTTTAGGTATTTGGAATGTGCCTGCATTATATGATAACTGATATAAATTAAGTTTCTGACCTTAAAAAATTGCACTTACAAAGAAAGGAGACTAGATAATTATACCCAGAATATGTAAAAAACTTTCCACCAATCCTGTCTTCCATTTTGGCCATATCTTAGCTGTATTATAAATGCTTTCTTTGTAAAATGGTGTTAGGGATATTCTGCTTCATACTGCACTGCAGCTACCAAATCCCAATTCTAATGTCCTCTTCTCTTCCCATCTTTATCTTGCCCTTTCCAGGAGAAAGGCAAGGGAGAAAGGAACAGGCTGTGGATACAGCATTACTGCATTCCTCATAGGTAATCTGTAGGTTGGTGGCTCAGGTTGGGCAGAAAGGTAAAGGAGATCCTACAAGCTTGTGCAGAAGTGGTCCTCCTTCCAGGAGGCACCAATTCCTTTCCTTTCCCAAGAAATTGCTCTCCAGCATGGAAACAGCAAGCATTTCATTAAAGCTCCCTGTAAATAATGATTTCAAATGCTGTTATCCTTATTCCCTCTTTCTTAACTCTGCAACTTGAATACTGTTGTGTACTACCAGAGATTTTTATGTCATTTTCTAAACAAATATTAAGCATCCAGCATGAAGAACACATCATGGAAGTTTATTTGTCCTGCGTCTCTCCTATCATGATTAGAAGAGAGCCTTTACCCTCCACCCTCATCCTCCACCCCACCCCCCATGCCCCCCCCCAGAAATCAAGGAAATAAATACATGATTCACTTGGGCCTTCATTTTCTAACCTCAGAGGGGTCCTCTGAGGTTAGTACCCATTTAAGAGTAAGGCAGTTTGGAGCCTAATGCTAAAGTAGCTGCCCAGGCATCCCTGATGCAACAGACCTGTGTATGTGCACCTCCCACAGGGACAATCTGCTGTAGAAAAGCTTTGGATTTATGTCTAACTTTACTTGCCCAGAAGTTAGATGCACTGAATTCTCCATTTGATTTCTTTCTGACCACTCATGCAGAAAACGAGTTTGGAGATGAGTGTGTCACATTGGGGTGCCCTGAGCTGCTGCCCTAGACAACCAAAGCAGCTCTGTGCTTGGGTGGCACTGCTGAATTGGGTGGAGAACAGGCTCTGGAGCTGCATTATGGATTGCTTGGACTTCAGTGCCCAAGATGAACTCTGGATTCTTAATCACAGTTCTATGGCTTGCTGTAACTCAGTACCTGTGAAAATCAGGCCACCATACATTTTTCCCCTTGAGTCATGCATTACAATGAAAATTAATAAGACTTTTTTTTCTAAATCAGTGCTTTTTTCTACCGAGGTGACATAACATTGCTCTGTAATATGGGTAATCGAGAGTTGTATGCAGACTATCAGCTTCAGGCACCTGTTTAGGTTTTGCTGTGCCTAAAAGGTGGATACTCAGCCTCAGCAGAATAATTTAGATCATCCACATGAAGAGCCCTAACTACCTTCTACACAGTCAGAGTAAGATCTAAATGTTTCTGAAGACCTCCCAAAAAAAAAAAAATTCAAAGGTTATATGTTGGGATCACCCTACTGATCACTATGGTAGGAACACTTCCATAGAACTATTCATAGTGTCAGCACGTGCAATTATTAATGCTGGATTGTTGTTCCTAGTTTATGTCCATTTCCGGAAAACAAATTTAAAAGTGCAGAATCTTTTTGATTCTGTTAAACAGGCATATAATTACTTGAAAGTTACTGACATTGAAAGCGTGGAGTTATGAGAGTGATCAGAGCAGTGTCTAAGTTTTGCCGATGCCAAAGCATGTTATTAAACAATGGAAAACACATCTAAAGAAAGGATATATGATATTTACAGAAATAATAAATCAAGTTTTGTGCATAACTTTTTCAGAGAGCCATATGAAATGCAGCTTACAAAGTCGTACATTTTTTCTTGGTGACATATAGTGTTTCAGAACAGTGTAATTTTTCACCCATTCATTTGAGGTGATCATAAGTGACTGGAGTTTGCATGAAGAATCCATAAATACTGTGACAAATAGGGAAATATCAAGACTATTTTAATGACTTGTGCATGCCTCTTTTCTATTGCTTGGTAATTGCTGATTTGGTCTGTGATTAAATCGAAGACTGCTCTTCAGGAAGAAACAGGAAGAAATTAAAAAGTGGCAAAGACTAGACTGTAGCCCAAAGTAAACAGTGTCAAAGATTGTAAGACAATAGTGGATGCCTCATCAGTTGTGAAATAAAAGCTTTCCAGACTGACATTTGGGAACAAAACACTGATGAATTGTAAAGCTGCTGATACTAGAAAAGGGGAATTATTTCTGCATTGTCAGATTGGCAGGGACATGTCTAAATCTGCATTAACAGACACTTTGGCCATCATTGAGATCAGATTCATGAGCTGTCCAAGCAACAGGCTTAAAAGGTCTGTTTAGCTGGTGGTGGAGGCTCCTGGAGAGAAAGAAGGGCCAGTGTTAATCCTAGGAATGCCTGGCAGAGCAGCCAAGTTCATGCAGAGCAGCAACTACCTAAGGTTCCTGGTGGAGCCTACTTGGACCATGCACAGCCACCCCAACAGAGAGCCAAAGACACAGACAAAGGGAAGAACCTGATGTGTGCAGGGTGAGGCATCTACATGGGTCTGCCTGCCCTCTTAACAATGAGGAGGGCTCTCTCTGGGAACAAGCAACAGCTTGGGGTGAGGCTTATCAGAGGCCATAGCTTAGCCCCATCTGGGAACTGGCAGGGATTTTAACAGCTGGAGCTCCCAAAGCAGCCAAACTGACCCAAACACAGCCCTGACCTCAAGGATGAACTCAAGAAGGACAGAAGCAATACAAGTACATCTCACCTCGTAACTATGTCGTACACAGCATGAGCTTCCACTGGAAAAATTCATCAGAATGCGAACTTTGATTTCACTGGTGTTTTAAGCTGGAACTTTTTTCCCAAGTTTTTACTGTGCATTTCCCAAACTTTTTCCCAAGTCTACTCAATATTGTAAAGAAACATAGAACATGAATGTTTCCCATATGAATCAAACAAAGTTTATAGTTTTTCACAAGTTTTATTGACATATGGTACTAAGCGCCTGCCGTAATGAAGGAAATTCATGTCAGTGGGAACACTAGAAAGAAAAAAAATAAAAGTAGGTGATTTATTAGGAGCAGTATCTTTTCCTAAAGCTGGCTTAAATTTGTAAGAGTTTTCCAGCATCTGTCTAAAGATTTTGCTGAATTTTTATCCACATGCAAGTAACATGGAATACTACAGTTGCACCATGATGTTCCCAAAAGGATTCTGCAAAGATATACCCTGTTAAGAAAACCTTTTTGTTAATTACACTGTACTTGGCAAAGGACCCAGAAACCATATCAGTGAGAGAACCATTCAGAAACATGTTTATATTAAACTTTCCATTTGGAGTCTCCTGTTTCACTGGGGTTATATGGTTGTAGCTCTTGTGACTTTAGCAGAATTATTCCTAATTTATCCTAGCATAACTGAATAGATTCAAATCTTAGAGAGCCACTGGAAATAACAGCAGCATAAAAAGCTTCAGTTTTACT
Organism: Merops nubicus; assembly: GCF_000691845.1. Lineage (NCBI taxonomy): Eukaryota > Metazoa > Chordata > Aves > Coraciiformes > Meropidae > Merops > Merops nubicus. The sequence goes on from NW_008599498.1 coordinate 84,282, forward strand.
ATGACACTTAGAAATGAGCTGGGAGATTTCAGCACTGGGACGTGTAACTGGAGATGTTGATCAGACATGACAACTGGAAAGTTAATGTCGTGGAATACCTCACTCTGAAGGAATACAACTTCAAAGAGGGGGTTTTAAGTAGTGTGTATACCTATCACTAATTACATAGTTTATTTTAGCTAATCATGTTTCTGGTCAGGTATCCAAACATTAGTTAAACAGGATAGATGAGGATATATATATTTTATCAATAAGATAAGCCAAGACAGAAGCAGAGCTTGTGAAAGAATGTGAGAAAAAAAAGTGTTCATCATCATTGTAGGCACAACCTACAGTAATAGCATGGAAGGGGAGAGTTCAAAGTTTTGTGTGAAAAGTTCACTTTTACAATATAAAATTGAATATTTTTAAGGTTGCATTTGTTTCATGTGTGCTTAAACATATTATTAACTTATTTATAAACCATCTTCCTTTCTGTATTAAGCTGAACTGTCAAAGATAGTATCTCCTGATCTTCAAAGCTATGGGAGGAGTTCTTCATAAATGTACTAGTTCAAAACAGAAAAGGTATTCTGAGGGTAATGAACTAGCCAGAGTCATCAAAATAAATTATTATGTCCAGACATTAAATCTGTGAAGATAACAATGCAGCAATACCAGTTCCTGAAGATGCAAGCTAGTACAATGCTGTTTATGCCAAGACAACATTCCTGTTAGATTTAGTGGGTACCATGAAACTTCCAGGCACTTCTGACTGACAATGAAGATTTTTCATCTTTCATTTACAGTCTGAAAAAGGAACTTGAAAAATTGTCCAGCAATCATTTGTGTCTGATTGTGCTTCTGCTTATAATAGAAGCCCCTGAAATGGTTTACTTGCAGTGTTTCTGGATGACTAAGCCTATGTTTTAAGTAACAGCATGAATGCAAGCAGGAGCATAGAACTGGGAAGAAACATCCTCCATTACTGAGGGTTACTGAATCCTATCCTTTTTTCTCTCATGTCACTTTTTCATCTTACACTCTTTTCCTCATGAAGCAGAGACACTTACATGTTGAAATACACTGGCCTTGGTTGCAGTTCTTCACCTGAGCACTTGGACTTTATGCAGTTGAAGAAAGATGGTTTGGGAGGAAAAAGCACCTACCCTCGAGAGTTTTCCTGCAATTCATGTGCCTTTGAGACACCTATGATGTACAGGCATCCACTGACCCCGACCTTCTTGCTTCATTCACATTCCAGCTCATTTTAAGTTTGTAAACCTTCTTGGTCGTGCATCAGTCCCTGTTTTCTTTGTGTATTGAGGTACACTGGGCACTTCTGAGATTTCTGGCTAATTCTCAAATGGTAACTATGCAGAGGCATTGTTAGGAAAGGGTAGAGGATCCATTTTTTTCAGACAAATAAGTAGAGTAATTCAGCTTAAGTAGCTGTTGCAAAGGAAATCAGCAATATCTACATGTCTCTGAGGTTTAAGGTGCCAGCTGATCCAGGATGGATGTCATTCTTCATTTGTTTCTGGTGAAAAGGTACTTTTTATATTTTCACCAGTAATAAAGCACTGGATCACTCCACAGCCTCCTTATTAAATGAAATGGATCTTCTCCTTTGTCTTCAATGTCAGGTTAATCAATAGTGGTAAAAAAATAACAATTTAATATAACTTCAGCATCTTTCGATTCTGCCATTACATCTGTTAGCTCATCACTTTCCAGTAAGTCAGAGAATGTGATGAAAAACAGTGAGACATGAGGAATAGACAAACTGGTACTCAACTATTAGTCTCTTTGAAAAATAACAGGGCTTTATTCCTTTCTAACTCTTACTGTTTACACTGGGGACTAGCCAGGCCTTTTGTGACACAAGCACAGATACACAAAAGTGCATCATATAGTTTGTAAACTGATGGAGCTCTGTCTTATTTGTAGTCCTTATTTTTCCAGAACCTCTGTGCAGGCAGTTAGAAAACACTGAGGAAGAGATTTTTAAATGCTGCTTGTTTAGTCTGCTGTTGTGTTTTACAGCTGACACCAGTCTGGGAACAGATGATGTTTATGATGATAAAGGGTGCCAGTGTGACGTGTCAGTAGAAGATCTCACTCCTGCTCTTAAAACTGTCATCAGAGCAATCAGGTGAGTAAAAAATACTAAATTAATAAATATTTGATATTTGGTTAATTAAGATGCTAATTAACTGCATGTCAATTAATAAAACTGCACTTAGTTGAACCTATTACATGGTTGTATTTGTTACATAACTAATGCTAATGTAGTTTATTTATGCTTTCTCTATATCAGTATTTTAATTAAAAGTTAAAATACTGTATCTGTTCTATTATCAGCTTTTCAATGTCTAAAAATGTTACACGATATGACTCAGAAAAGAAAGATAGTATTGAATGCTGGTTTCCACTATATTTCCTGTAGTCTAAAATACTGTAATCCAGTTTGATGTAGTTTCTCTGACTGTGTATCACCTTGCCTGGAACAGTTATTTCCTTTAAAAGTTTAGGGGTTTATTGCATTTCCATATTCCTGAAACTGTCTGTCATATGGCTTTTATTGCAACTTGCTCCTGGTAACAGCAGAATAATTACGTTCATTCATTCAATTGCGCAAAGCCTTGCCTGCCACTATCCATTGAACTAAATATAACCCAAATAATTTAAAACTAATAGTCTACTTCTTTTCCAAGAAAGTAGCAAACTGCCTGAAACTTTACAAAGGACCTGCCTGTACTGAAAGATTAAACTTAGCATCGACCCTTCTGAGACTGCCAACGCTCTTCACCTTCCTGAATATTTTGGAGTGCAAATTCTGACAGGCAAAATCCCCACCATGAAGAGTACATTGACAAGCCAGGAGGGCTCAAGCATTCCCTCCCTGCTGACAGCAAACCCAAGGTTATTACTGGGGGTCACCCCACGGGCTCTTCATCACAGTCACACTGGCACCCTTCTTGCAGGCGGGAAGGCAGCAGCCACAGAGGATATTTCCTGCAGAGGGATTCTCGCCTGAGTTTTGTCAGCACTGTGGGAGGAAAGAACTCAAGCTCTTTATCAAATAACTTCATACAATGATAACCTGTGGGATACTTGTGTTTCCTTCCCCCTTTTCCACTGACTGCCTGTGAAGACAGATAGTGAGCAAGGCAGTTTCTAATACTTTTCTACTAGCACAGACAGCTTGACAGATCGCTTGCAGATGTCTGTTCCAACCATTTTTCCAAACTGCCTGGAAATGACCTCACAGGACATGTCAGATACCAGGTCCGTGTCCATAGTCACTGCAACTGGCAACTCATGTGTACCACTGAGAACCATCTCTTGCCAGCAATGTTTCAGCAGGTGACAGAAATCCTTCTACACAGCAAACATCCACCTACAAGGCAGGTCAATTCCTTCGAGTGAAAAATGCTCAAATTAGGAACAATCAGCATAATCTGCTAGCTCTGGTGCCAAAGATTCTTGTCTGTGATGTTGCATTTTAAACAGACTGGCTTACTTTTGGCTCCAAGTGCACCTTGCCACTGTACTGGCAAGTGATACCAATGGTCATCTCATTCTTAATGCTGTCCAAATTCCTTAAGACTGACTTGGTATTTTAATACTAAATTCGTGGAGCTTGTTTTCAAAGACACCACTGTATTTTCCAATGCATCAGCTGCATCTTTGCTTGGTTCCCTTGGTAATTATCACCTCAGATGGAAAGTAATCAAATGTGAAGGACATAGCTGGCAAACTTTCCCCACAGTGCCATGCACAGAAATATCCTAATAAGAAGAGCAAAGATGCAACAGTTTGATTGTTTCACACATGGACTATTTGACTGACGAGAGTCAACTTTTTCCAGCTTTTTCTCTGCACACTCGGCTTAACAAAACACAACTCATTTCACCACTGAGGTTGAGAACAAGAATTCTGCGTCTCCACTTGCTATGTTAGCCAAAAATATCTCCCATCCCTCCCTGCAAATGTTAGTGTTTCACTAGATTACAAGTGGCACATACATCTTGCTTCAGTAACATACCTTTGTTTGAGTTCTGTAAAGCAGTAATATGTCTGTCATGATATTCAGACTTCTCTTAAATGCTATACCTTCATCTCTCAAAATGGAGAGGCTGATAATTCGGTTCATCAAGCAGCTGATCCTCTTTCTGATTATTCAGAGTATCTGTTACCTGACTACCCTGGGATCTATGCAAACATCTGAAGAAGGATCTGAGACACTATATAGTAACTGTAGAATTTCAAGATGATAACATCTGCCTATATGGAAACTTTAGTGCCTCATTTTGAAGTTTGTTTTTAGCAACGGCTTTGAATTGCAAAGACAATGGGGGGGGGGGGGGGGGGGGGGCTCTGTGTTCGTCTCTGTC